>NC_060129.1:134606599-134910436 GCF_021461395.2 Schistocerca americana | reverse complement strand
TAAGGATTGTACTGATGGGAAATATGTCCACAGCCTGATCTGACTTGTAAAATTTACTACGTTCCTTCTTCAAACGTGCCCTTTCGTGAAACCCAGTAGGCGCCCTATTGAACCTTTCTGGTTAAAGTCAATCGTTGCATTTACAGTCCTTATTTCAGATTTAAGTGTATTGATGTCTGCACATAGCTAAATACCTTTTCCAGACTGTTTTAAGACTTCATTTAAATCGTCGATATCGTATGCACCTGGTTCTATTTACACGATATCTTTTTCACAATTAATATCCAGGTGCAGTTTGTTGTTATTCTCGGCGATATTTGGGATGCTGTTGTACCTCCAGTCCATTCAGTGCAATACTACACTCACCAATACTCAAATCAATTGGTGGGAAGCAATTTGCACGCAATACAGATGATCGTTCTTTTAACATCAAAGTTTACGACATTGCATCTAAAGTTTAACTGATGAAGGAATGGTTAAAGCTCCTCCTTATATAGTCTCCTTCTCCTTCTTTGTAAACGTCAAAAGAAACATGATACATAGTTGTACACAGTGCTGTGTATTAATGTCCTGATAGCGCCGGAAATTGTAGGACACACGTCTTCTGTGAGTGACGTGTCGTGGTAACTCTCCTGGCAGTTACTGCCGATGCAATATACCTTCCAGTGACAGCTCAGGTATTGGATTATTTGACGCTGTGTATTGTGCACCAGGTTAAACACCTTGTGGACTTTCGTGGTGAGGAAATCATTGTACGATTACATCCAACGCAAGATGGGCATACAGCATAAAACCAGTGGTCGCAAACTACGTTACCAAACTGCTAAGTGATAACACGTGCGAACCATGAGTTTCTTAAGTCAGTTGGCTTGAAACCTCGCAATGACGCCCTCACTCAATATAATCAATCCAGCAGAGAATGATGAGAGACTTATACCTCAAGAATACTTCTCGCATAAACCTTACACTTCAATCACATTTAATAAGAATGACGTTCCTGTTCCAGGTGATACTCTATGAACTCAGTGGGTCTGAGATCGACTGTACACGCAGTGTCGGCATAGCATCAACTCTGGATCACGTGCAGATTTGAATAGTTTATAAACTGCGGGACTATTCATAGATGATAAATAGGACAGAGCAGTTGCAGAGTATAAGCGATTTGCTGCATGCATACCTCTAAAAATGCTTATGGGGTACTTTGGGGACATGAGGCATATTATTATGAACGCTAAACAGGAACTCATTGTGGTGCGAAGTGCGACAGCTAATAAATCATACATTCAAGGAGCTCAAGAGGAGAAAATGATCACAATCAGAAAGATAATATGGAAAATGGCTCACATCAGTGTATCAGACGAGGAACATTTGAGGCTTTTAAAAGTCCTGAATTCTGGTACATTTCTGTCACTGACATTCCGCTCATGGAAATTTTTCGAGTACCCAGTGTTACCGACTGCGAGCAGTAAAACAAGGGCCATTAAAACCGGTGGGGTCAGGGATTTTCTCTGCCTCGTGATGACTGGGTGTTGTGTGCTGTCCTTAGGTTAGTTAGGTTTAAGTACTTCTAAGTTCTAGGGGACTGATGACGATAGATGTTAAGTCCCATAGTGCTCAGAGCCATTTGAACCATTTTAAAACCTCTTCGCAGCTAGAGACAACTCAATACATCATACTTGCGTTTCAGATTGATAGACGAGGGAATATAGCAAATGATTCCACCGTGTCCGACAAATGCAAGTTAACTAATGCCAAAGTCTACCTGAATTAATATTTCTACCCATATGACATATATGCAAGGTTTCTCGCTTCTTACTATAAAAGTGCCGAAGGAGAAGGAGGAGGTTGACTACTCAGCCCATGGAAGTTCAAAGAGCTATCACGGATCATCGTAATAGACTGCTCGAAACAGAACAAAATAATTAAGTCTGGACTGATAGACATGCGAAATGAATTTGAATCTTTGACAAATTCCACAGAACACACTGCCGTGTATGCTCTAGTTCTACATGACCGTGTGATCTACTACTGCCCACTCGCCAGTGCTGTGAAACAAGCTGCGCAAATGAACAGGTGCTGCACCGTACCTAGAGCATTTTACAGTGACCTCTCAAGGTGTGAACATCATTGCGGATGCTCAGGGTGTGTATGATGGTGGGCGTAGACAGTTAATATTTAAATATGTTGCGCTTTTAGCATACACAGAAGATGCAGGAATAATAAACACATTCTCAGTAAACATTGCATCACTTAGGTCTGTCAAGTGTGTGAAGTGTGCTAAGACACGGAAGAGTGCAAAGTGGTTAACACATTTCTACCATAGAATTGACTGGGATGATCATGGAATACCCTGTAAAGAAATGGTGACATCGCTTAAATTATTCGACCACACGGATACCATCATATACGTGATGGGGAAGGAGAAGGGCTCATGGATGCATCGAATCTTTAAGTTTGCTGCTACTCAAGACCTTGAATTCTACGGGTGTCCTTCTCTCCATCGACTCAAGAAGAAGAACAAGAAGATGTGTGGAAATATTGTTGATGTGGCTATTTATGAAAATGTAAAATTACTTCCAAGTTGGATTACAAATAAATGATTTTTTACCTCACAACCTCTGTGTTCTTGTTTTCAACCCTGTTCCCACTTTCACAGTGTACATTTTTAACCACATGCTATGTCTGTGGTTTCCTTCAAGCACAGAAGATATAATTTTAGAAATGTGATGGTACGCATTTCTCGTCCTTGCAGGAGGCATCACAACATTTCACGAAGCAACGCCAGTCAACTGCTGTTTGTGTATGACAAATCGGTTGGAAACTTTCCTCATGTCAGCACGTTGTAGGTGTCGCCACCGGCGCCAACCTTGTGTGAATGCTCTGAAAGCTAATCATTTGCTTATCACAGGTCAGCACGTTGTAGGTGTCGCCACCGGCGCCAACCTTGTGTGAATGCTCTGAAAGCTAATCATTTGCTTATCACAGCATCTTCTCCCTGTCGGTTAAATTTCGTGTCTGTAGCACGTCGTCTTCGTGGTGTAGCAATTTTAATGGCCAATAGTGTAATAAATATGAATTTGTCACCCCTGAAATCGTCACCCAAGATACCCCGGTTTGCGGGTTCCCGGGTTCGATTCCCGGCGGGGTCAGTGATTTTCTCTGCCTCGTGATGGCTGGGTGTTGTGTGCTGTCCTTAGGTTAGTTAGGTTTAAGTAGTTCTAAGTTCTAGGGGACTTATGACCACAGCAGTTGAGTCCCATAGTGCTCAGAGCCATTTGAACCATTTTTTACCCCGGTTTGCCCCCTCCCCCTCCCGTTCCGCCTTAGATCCGGGACCAGCTTATGAGGAGCACCTTGTCAATTACATGTCATCATTTTTCATTCTCTATGCGCAGTTGTTTTGCTAGCTGGACTGCTGTCAGCACTTTGAAGCTCACGAGTGATTCCTTTCACTGATTTCATGCGATTTTCTACAACCCCCTCCACAGTACTCGACAGTCCCCGTCCGTCACTACATGTGGTCTACTCGGTCACGCTCCTTACACCAAGCGAGGCATTGTTTGGCATTTACCGGCTTATGAGTAGCCGCTCGATCATGAAATCCAAGTTTTCTCACCTGCCCCCTGACTGTCATAGTACCTGTAGTTTGTAATTCCTGTGTGATGGTCTGGATAGATGTCTGCCTATTACACATTATGACCCCCTTCAACTGTCAGCGGTCTCTGTCAATCAACAGACGAGGTCGGCCTGTACGCTTTTGTGCTGTACGTGTCCTCTTCACTATCACATCGGAAACAGTGGATCTAGGCTTGTTTAGGAGTGTGAAAATCTCACGTACAGACATATGACACAAGTGGCACCCAATCACCTGTCACGTTTGAAGCCCGTGAGTTCCACGGAGCGCCCCATTCTGCTCTCTCACGATGTCCAATGACTACTGAGGTCGCTGATATGGAGTACCTGGCAGTAGGTGGCACCACAATCCACCTAAAAGGAAAAACGTCTGTTTTTGGGGGTATCCGGATACTTTTGATCACATAGTGTATACTCTATATTATATTATACCTAAATTCAATTTAGATAGTGTACAACCGATTGCAGTGTTTCCAGTTATACCTATCTTATTATTTCAATAGAGTACGAACACTGTTCATAAAATACGATGCTTACGAGAATTACTCAGTAGGTAATGTTATAAAATGTCCCTTGCTACTAATATTTATTAGTAGGTCCAGGTATCTACGCAGTGATGTTTGATGGAGTTTTCTTTTCTTTTTTTTCCAACTTTCGGAAAGCGTTTTCGGCAGCATAAAGAGAGTGACGACATTCACTAAAGGACATGTGACGCTAACACGCCAGGTTCCTTGCATTATATTTGTTCCATGCCGGCTTAATCATATTTGGGTTTCACTGAACTTTGTTCCTGTAAGCATTATACGCAGTGCTGTTTTTCTGGGGAACGCTGGGAGATGCGTACCCCTAAACATTTTCGTCGACAACGTAATTCTTTTACGATGTTGAGAACTTGGAAGAGTGCCAAAAATTTATTTCACGGACGTTAATTTTTTATTTCTTTTTGTCGTGTTGGCAATTGCAATACGAACGATACCAGTGCAATTTTTGGTGGGAAAATCGATGTCATTGACTATTTCAAGCATTTCGAAGCTGCGGCAACCGTTTTCGACAACTGAATCGCTGGCAGCCAGTTGGACAAGCACGTAGTGCCTTCGTCCGTTAATAGTGGGCGATGGTAGTGCTAAACGGATATGCGTACGCTCAGATCGCATGCTTCACTTGAGGTGATGTAAACTGAAGTGTTCGATACAACTTGATCTTGAATGTTTCTCGGCATCGCCTGCTTCATTTGAGCTGTAAAGTCAACTTCAGAGTCCGATACCAATTTTTGTTTTCGTAGTTCGACATGTTGATGACGTCATGGCTAAAAGCTGACGGTGGTATCCCATGCTTCAGTTATAACTATTTTTCGCTGCATTATATCCCATGTCGGAGTACCCTCAAACTTTAATTTTTTTTAAAAAAAGCACTTATTATATGTAATTCGAAATTAGTGTCGAACAGAGTTGCAATCTAGGGCATAGGTTCATCAGGCTACTAAAAATAAACTGACGGAAAAAAACTGCAACACCAAAAAATATTTAATGTAGAGTAATGAAATTTCGCGAATACACTTGTCTAGTAATATGTGTAAGTGATTAAGATTGCGAGACCACACGTTGATGTAAGTGCGAGATAATTGCAGCCACACATTAACAAATACCTTCTCAGAAATGATCACGAAACGTAAGACGTCTACCATTCATTATATTACGACAAGAGACTACGTAACTGATAGAAACCCGCGTTATATTTGTGACCTGAAACTTGTAACAGAGGAACACGAATTTTTCATTAAAATGCCGTTGAAGTTGGATCTAATGTTACTCCGTGAAGAGGGGGCTGTGACTGTTTGTGTGGTGGGGAGTGGGGGTTTGGGGTGGGGGATGCGCAAAATTCCCATCTTGAGAGACACACACACACGTCCGTGCGCGCACATGAGAGCGTGTAGGCGTGCGCATGCGCGAGTTTGCGCGCTCAAATACACTGTCAAAAATGAACTCATGAAACTTTTACGCAACCTGCTAACAAATAACTTACATTATTGCACATAGTGCCAAGACTGACTAAACGCATTCTGGAGAAAACGCCTCACGGAACTATAGCACCAGCTGAGTGGTACTAAACGAACAAGGCAGTCATTGCCATCAACAGCATGTTTGTAAGTTTTGAAAAAAAAAATGGTTCAAATGGCTCTGAGCACTATGGGACTTAACTTCTGAGGTCATCAGTCGCCTAGAACTAATTAAACCTAACTAACCTAAGGACACCACACACATCCATGCCCGAGGCAGGATTCGAACCTGCGACCGCAGTGGTCGCTCGGCTTCAGACCGTAGCGCCTAGAACCGCACGGCCACTCCGGCCAGCTGTAAGTTTTGAACATTAACTCGACAGGCAGTAGATCACGAACGTAAAACTGACCAGTAACTTACTACGGAGCAGCGACGCTAAAGAAGACACACGCAGCCAGTATTTTACTGTTCCAGGCCACTGACAACCAAAAGAAACACAATTTCAGTTATCGTAGCGATTTTGCTTATGAGTGATCACGAAGGAAATGACTGTCCCAGAAGCTGCAGAACACGAGAAACTGCGTGCAGTTAGACCACGTATGTTTTTCATACATGTTGACATGTCTAATAAAGACGCAAAAACCTTAACATCCTAGAAGAACACCAACATCACACATTTTCGCAACTACCTATGGGCACAATCGCTATTGATTACGCGTCAGCCACATCTTGCGCTACAAAAGTTGAGTATCTCTTACCTTTTCGCCGAGAGAATTTTCTGCTGGACGCTGGAAACATAAAATAAAAGCTTATGTTACAGAACTCTGTTATAGAATTCTGCCAGCTTCGAATTCGCGTCGTATGTAACTCTCGAGGGCAGCGCAACAAGACAAGTGTCGCAAACCGACAGCTGCTCGTATAAATACGCCATTCAGAGAGCAATTATTCGTAGCGGGAAAACGCTCAGAGAGTAAATAATACGTGGCGGGAAAAACAATCTCGCAGCGAATATGACTGAAAGATGCGCATCAGTCGTACAGAATTTTGACATGAGCTAAAAATAAAATGTATTAACTGAAGTAATGTATAGTTTTGTAAATAGCACCGCCGATTGCACTAGCCCTCTGTCAACCTGTATGTTTACAGAAATAATCCTCCAAATTTTTCCAGCCATTGATATGACGCAATTTATACACACCAAAAAAACTTTTGCATCACCTCGGTTCCGAGAGTTCCGGAACCTGTACAGAAAACTGGAATAGAGGTCAACATAAACACCATTTCCGCCCTTTTTATTGCTCATGAAAACCACACATTGCATGTTGTACCACCATACAGCGAAATGTTCAGAACTGGTGGTAATGATTGCTGTGCACACCGGTACCCAGTAGCACGTACTCTTGCATTGATGCATGCCTGTATTCGTTGTGGCAAACTATCCACATGTTCATCAAGCCACTGCCGGTCCAGACTGTCCCACTCCTCAACGGTGATTCGGCGTAGATCTCTCAGAGTGGATCACGTCGTCCACAGACAGCCCTTTTCAATGTACCCCAGGCATGTTCGATAGAGTTCATATGTGGAGAACATGCTGGCCACTCTAGCCAAATGATGTAGTTATCCTGAAGGGAGTTATTCACAAGATGTGAACGACGGGGGCGCGAATTGTCGCCTCGCCAATATGCTGCCGATATGGTTCCACTATCGGTCGGAGGATGGCATTCACGTATCGTACAGCCGTTACGGTGCCTTCCGTGACCACCAATGGCGTACGTCGGCCCCATACAATGCCACCCCAAAACAGCAGGGAACCTCCACCTTGCTGCACTCGCTGAACAGTGTGTCTAATTCGTTCAGCCTGATCGGGTTGCCTCCAAACACGTCTCCGACAGTTGTGCGGTTGATGGCATATGCGACACTCATCAGTGCAGAGAACGTGATACCAAACCTGAGCGGTCCATTCGGCATGTTGTTGGGCCCATCCCTACCGCACTGCACGGTGTCGTGGTTGCAAAGATGGATCTCGCCATGGACATCGCGAGGGTAGTTGCGCATCATGCAGCCTATTGCGTACAGTTTGAGTGGTAACACGACGTCCTGTGACTGCACGAAAAGCATTATTCAACATGGTGGCGTTGCTGTCAGGGTTCCTCCGAGCCATAATCCGTAGGTAGCGGTCACCCACTGCAGTAGTAGCCCTTGGGCGGCCTGAGCGAGGCATGACATCGACAGTTCCTGTCTCTCTGTATCTCCTCCATGTCCGAACACATTGCTTTGGTTCATTCCGAGACGCCTGGACACTTCCCTTGTTGGGAGCGCTTCCTGGCACAAAGTAACAATGCGGACGCGATCAAACCGCGGTATTGACCGTCTAGGCATGGTTGAACTACAGACAACAGGAGCCGTGTACCTCCTTCTTGATGGAATGTCTGGAACTGATCGGCTGTCGGCCCCCCGACGTCTAATAGGCATGGTTGTTTACACCTTTGGGCGGGTTTAGTCAAAAGGACTGTGTCTGTGATACAATATCCACAGTCAACGTCTATCTTCAGGAGTTCTGGGGATCGGGGCATGAGTTAGCAAAAACACAAATTTTGCATGAAGAGGTTTGACTTATCCTGAGCACTTCGTTCCGGCAGTTTTGAGGAAAATTAACTAATGACAATCATCACAGCACAGCATAAAATTCGTTCTAAGACATATAAGTTGACATAGGTAATTATCCTGCCACCTTATACCACTAACAGATTGATATACTGACCCTGTGAAGATATAGGACACAGGCCAGGTGAAAGAAGAGTAAATAACTTAAATTTGAATACCATCATAGTTGATATATTACGGTTTCCAACCGGAGACATTCCAAAGCATGTTAAACCGATTTATTTTTCATAATGCGGGGCCACAGTCATAATATATTTCATTAAAGTCAGTACCGCCATTAGACTGTCGTATATTGGCAAAATGGTACACTCGGTGATGAAACAAAGCAGTAGGCTTTACCAGAAATATCGACCCTTAGACAATGTGTCTAATAGTGTATTTTAAATACGAGAGTATGCCATCTTAGGCACTGTATAACACTTAAAACACTTGATAATGGCACTTTGAAGCCGAAACTTATCTTGTAAGTGTAACAGGTTTAACAGATTTCAGCTCTTGTTTTTTTACAAGCAATGACGACTATGTCGTTTGGCACATGGCGCACAGTACGACCTGAATGCGAAATGAATCACCTATCAGCAGCTGGAATTTGAGCGAACGCTACCACTTCATTACAAAGGAGACGAGAAGTCAAGGAAATGTGGGAGCAATAAACTATTATTAAGAATGCGAACTGCACTATCACAAAGGCGATAAATCACCCCGACCTTAGTTAACGACACTTGAAGGGACCATACCGTGGCTCAGGTCGAAAAAAGTCGATTTTCGGTTTTCATCATATTTCGATGGATTTAGGTTTCATTTAAAAAAATCTGAAAAGGATTGTGCTGAAAAAAATTTTTTTCGAGCATTTTCCTACCACGTGTGTTCATGTGCCACGCCCACTTTTCTGTCACCCACTGTTCTGCATATATTTTAGATCTTTATATCCCCTACATTGCACGTTAGGATTTTTTTTTTACTTCCGAGTGTGTTGGCCATCCTTGGAATGCAACAATCGGTGTTCTTTTGTTTCCGCTGTTTGTAAACAACACATTTTCAAAAACGCGGTTAGTTTTGTTCAAGTGTGATTGCGAGTAGTTGTTATAGGAAACTTGCAGATATACTATGGGCAGGCAATTAGGAGAAATAAAGAAAATCTGTAGGCAATGAAGAGAGATGTTTGGGCCACATTCTTCCGTAAGTCCTCTACTGATGATAGGCCATGTCGTGGATTGTGTCCATCAGGAGAAAATTCGTGGTGCAAATACAATAGGGCTCAGGCAACTGGAGAATCTTATTCTCACCAGCATTCTCTTCCTGCTGCTGTTATTACAGCAATTAAACCTATTTTCAGAGACTTGGCTCATCCTGACCTTCTAACGAAATGTCTGCAGGGGCAGACACAGTACCCAAATGAATGTTTCAACAGCATAACTTGGAACCACCTTCCTAAAAATGTATTTGTAGGCAAGCATACAATTAAACTAGGAGTTCATGATGCTGTTATTACATTCATTTGTGGTAATATTGGAAAGTGTTGATTACTGAAAAAGCTGGCAATTAATCCTGGTGAAAATATGATCACTGGGCTGAACCCTGAGATAAAATGAGGTTACCCGATGCAGACAGGTCTGCATCTAATATGGCCAAGAAAGTTAGACAGACATCCAGCAAGGTGAAAAAGAAGCTGGAAGACCTGCTAGAGGCCAAAGAAGGGCCATCATATGCAGCAGGACAGTTTTAATTAACTGTAAATAACAAATTTCAAAAGTTTTTTCTTTAAAATCAATTTCCCACGAACTAAAATTTTCAGTACATTTGCCCTTTATATCTGAAACTGTCATAGATAAATGAATGAAATTTTCAGAAACTCTGCATAACATAAAAAGCCACCTCTGGTACTACATTCATTAATATTTGCCCATTAGAAAGTTAACAAAAAAATATTTTCTGCTGAAAAAACTTAATATTTTTTGTTAATAAATTTAAAAAGTATATCTTGAAGACTATAAAATGGATAAAGTAGATTTTAGTGCAATTGACTCTATTAGCATCATGTAACATAGAGTAAAAATATTAACGTCTTGCATCAAATAATTTATTTCAGAAATGGGTCAAATACTTGCCTAAATTAACATGGGTTAGATAGGCAGGGTGTGGTCCCCTTCACAAGACCGCTACGGTCGCAGGTTCGAATCCTGCCTCGGGCATGGATGTTTGTGATGTCCTTAGGTTAGTTAGGTTTAGCTAGTTCTAAGTTCTAGGGGACTAATGACCTCAGCAGTTGAGTCCCATAGTGCTCAGAGCCATTTGAACCATTTGTGGTCCCCTTGAACAGAAAAACAATTTCGAAAGGCATTTCGTTCCAGGAACTAGACAGCTATGATTGAAATGGCAAATAAACGTTCTGTCGAAAATAGAGGATAAATTCTCGCTTCCGTTTCCAACTGTCGGCTTCCACCAATGACGTCATACCTAAGTCAAGGTCACTACTTACAGCTCCCCATCGCACACCCGTCATATTTAGTGGTAAGATGACCCAGAGGATAGGATAGCCCGTCAAAAACTGAACACAGACCAAGCATGAAAACAGGAAGACGCTGTACTGGACCGTGGAAAAAAAAAAAACCAAAATAGAAAGAGTGAACGGTTGAAGAACAAGAAGTGCAATATAGGGCAGCCTGAAACATTAACGGCGCCGTGCGAAGTCATCATGGTGTATGACTGTACGGTGCGAAAACTGGCAGTTGAACCTGAATAACGAAAAGTGTGACGTCATCCACGTGAGTGCTAAAGGAAAACCGTTAAACTTCGGTTACACGATAGATCAGTCAAATCCAAGGGCCGTAAATTCAACAAAATACCTAAGAATTACAATTACAAACAACTTAAATTGGAAGGAATACGTACAAAATGTTGTGGGGAAGGCTAACCAAAGACTGCGTTTTATTGGCAGGCCACAAAATGTAACAGATCTACTAAAGAGACTGCCTACACTACGCTTGTCCGCCGTGTTTTAGAATAGTGTTGCCCGGTGTGGGATGCTTACCAGAGAGAATTGACGGAGTACAGGTAAATCCTAAAAGAACTAGGGACTCACGCCTCCTGAAAATGACGTAATAAAGGAACGTGGAGTCAATAATTAGAGCGACACCAACTTGAAAATTCTAAAAGAGTGCATAGCAGGAGTGTGCAATGGTTTGTTATACGATACCAGTCTCTGGACTGTAGACCACAACAACATCTGTTTTGGTGCTGCTTTCGGTACTACTGTTGTTGCTGTAGCTGTGTACTATCCATTCTTTGAGTATTGCCATGTATGGTATCACTTCATTTGTTGATTCCACGTTCTATTATTTTTCATGATTTTTATTGGCTGTTAATTATTTCGTCAAGCGTTTAACTTTTTCGTATCGCTTGCTATGCTCTTGGAAACACGAAAAACATTACTAGCTTTGGAATCGACAACTACACTTAACCTAGCGTATATCAGACAATAAATAAGTAAATAATCCTAGAAGAAATAACACTTTTGAAAAACCACGAAAAATTACGAACCGAGGGATGCAGAACTACAGTTGACCTGTGTAACTGTCGTCTTTGGTTGCTGCCACGCCTCACCCTCGGCAATCGTGGCACATTCGGAAAAAAACGGCCAAATATTTGTGGGGAGCAAGACTATAGATACAACTGAGGATCGCCTCACAAGCAGCAATTCCAGCTACACTCTTTAAGTTCCTGTCTAACCCCGCCTTCGGAAATCATGCCGTATTAGGAAAAAATAGCCATATATACACTCCTGGAAATTGAAATAAGAACACCGGGAATTCATTGTCCCAGGAAGGGGAAACTTTATTGACACATTCCTGGGGTCAGATACATCACATGATCACACTGACAGAACCACAGGCACATAGACACAGGCAACAGAGCATGCACAATGTCGGCACTAGTACAGTGTATATCCACCTTTCGCAGCAATGCAGGCTGCTATTCTCCCATGGAGACGATCGTAGAGATGCTGGATGTAGTCCTGTGGAACGGCTTGCCATGCCATTTCCACCTGGCGCCTCAGTTGGACCAGCGTTCGTGCTGGACGTGCAGACCGCGTGAGACGACGCTTCATCCAGTCCCAAACATGCTCAATGAGGGACAGATCCGGAGATCTTGCTGGCCAGGGTTGTTGACTTACACCTTCTAGAGCACGTTGGGTGGCACGGGATACATGCGGACGTGCATTGTCCTGTTGGAACAGCAACTTCCCTTGCCAGTCTAGGTATGGTAGAACGATGGGTTCGATGACGGTTTGGATGTACCGTGCACTATTCAGTGTCCCCTCGACGATCACCTGTGGTGTACGGCCAGTGTAGGAGATCGCTCCCCACACCATGATGCCGGGTGTTGGCCCTGTGTGCCTCGGTCGTATGCAGTCCTGGTTGTGGCGCTCACCTGCACGGCGCCAAACACGCATACGACCATCATTGGCACCAAGGCAGAAGCGACTCTCATCGCTGAAGACGACACGTCTCCATTCGTCCCTCCATTCACGCCTGTCGCGACACCACTGGAGGCGGGCTGCACGATGTTGGGGCGTGAGCGGAAGACGGCCTAACGGTGTGCGGGACCGTAGCCCAGCTTCATGGAGACGGTTGCGAATGGTCCTCGCCGATACCCCAGGAGCAACAGTGTCCCTAATTTGCTGGGAAGTGGCGGTGCGGTCCCCTACGGCACTGCGTAGGATCCTACGGTCTTGGCGTGCATCCGTGCGTCGCTGCGGTCCGGTCCCAGGCCGACGGGCACGTGCACCTTCCGCCGACTACTAACGACAACATCGATGTACTGTGGAGACCTCACGCCCCACGTGTTGAGCAATTCGGCGGTACGTCCACCTGGCCTCCCGCATGCCCACTATACGCCCTCGCTCAAAGTCCGTCAACTGCACATACGGTTCACGTCCACGCTGTCGCGGCATGCTACCAGTGTTAAAGACTGCGATGGAGCTCCGTATGCCACGGCAAACTGGCTGACACTGACGGCGGCGGTACACAAATGCTGCGCAGCTACCGCCATTCGACGGCCAACACCGCGGTTCCTGGTGTGTCCGCTGTGCCGTGCGTGTGATCATTGCTTGTACAGCCCTCTCGCAGTGTCCGGAGCAAGTATGGTGGGTCTGACACACCGGTGTCAAATGTGTTCTTTTTTCCATTTCCAGGAGTGTATTTACGAGAATACGACTATAAATACGATTGCTACTTGATTGACACGCAGCAACTTAAGCTGTGCACTTAGGTTCTTGACTAACCGCAACCTGGTAAATCGAGATATGTTTGTAATAAACAGCGTAGTTTACGTCAGACACAGAGACAACCACAGATAAAATTTAATAACAAGCCACTTGAACATCGTAAACTCATGGCGTCCTTCACTCGGGATGTCGTTGGTCAAAGCTGACAGGTAGAAACGGACACTAGATTTGTTTCAACATAGAACTTAATGCCTGAAATTCATTTAAAATAAGTTAGAAAGTGTTTAAAATACATTACTTCTTACGATATTGCCCTGGAAAATGTGTGTTTCACGGCAGCACGGTGATGTACTGAACATGTCACGTTGTCTACGCGAGCGAATACAGCAAGCACTTCGGATGGGCATTTTCGTAGCACCATGTATAATTTGTAGTAATTCCGAGCTTACTCTGATTACAAGATTTGTGAAGTTAACGGTTCTCCAACACAAACTGCTTTAGACGAACCGTAATGAAAAGTCTGGACGCCTGTTTTGCAAAACTAAATTACCTCGAATATAACTGCTGTGTCGAAGACCGTATTCACTCAACATACGTGATGTGAGAAGTAATGTTATGCGTCCGCGGAATCGTGCAGCGATTTAACGCCTGTGTTTTGGCTGCCAAGGATTGGCGGAAAACAGATGCTGGTTCAAGACTTACCAGAGACGGCTATTGGCGTTGCCCGTGCCGCTACAGCATTTCACGGTTTTTTAAGGTTTTGCTGAACGCGGACAGAACCATTCGTGATGCTCGCCATTCGACTCGTCTCAGACTGTTGCTGAGACACGACACGGGACGTCGAAGAGGCTCCTGTATTGTTGAAAACAGCGTCACGTCGCGATTGCTGTTGTTTCCTCTAAGAGGGTATGAGGACAATTATCGCCATATAATTACAGGAGGCGTATATGGGCTGTGGTGTCCGGGGCAATTTCGCCGAAAACAACGCCCGCACAGCCTTACTTCCTGCCACGTCTAACACTTTCCGAACATCACAGAGGCTCTCCTGCGAAACATGCAAGACCGGGAGTCCTGAAAGAAAGGATATTGCGGATACACGGCATGGCTCCAGGCTGAAGCCAAGCAACGCCTTCCAGGAGCGCCGGCCTTGCACGTCTCGCAGGAGAGCCTCTGTGAAGTTTGGAAGGCAGGAGCCGAGGTACTGGCGGAAGTACGGCTGTGAGGGCGGGGCGCGAGTCCTACTTGGGTAGCTCAGCTGGTAGACCACTCGCCCGAAAATGGCAAAGGTGCCGAGTTCGATTCTCGGCCTGGCACACAGTTTTAACCTGCCAGGAATTTCACATCAACGCTCGCTCTGCTCAGAGTGAAAATTTCATTCTGGTAAGTAGTTTATTAATTTTTTTTTATTTTACACGTCTAGTTCATTAGCACCAAATTTACGAGCAAATGTCCGTGGTCATGGAACGAGACAGTACATGAAATTAACACCAGAAACGTTGACAACGGATAACCTCTACACGATGATGAGCAAAAACTAGCGTAATCAACAATATAACACACGAATTTTCTTTCTTTTATCCGGGAACTCGCTGACACACTAGAAGGAGTGAGCTATTTTCTTCGCGGCAGCTTACTGAAAATGGATGCACCGGAGTACAACATGCCTTTCTGCACAGTAGTAAAGGAGTTGCGGGCCAAGTGCAGACTGGATTCCTGCCTGGTATTAACCGAGCGGACAGCTGCTGCTTCTCGGGGGAAGGCTCATGTTGTTAACAGCGAACGGAACTGAAGGAAATGCCTGTTGAGAGGCCAGTGTCAGAATCCCAGGGGTCGAGAAGAGGTTCGCGATCGTGTACCACGTTTTGCTCGAACTGCCCATTTCTGAGCCAAAAATACGCTTTGAGAACGGGTGGAGTTACCCCAGAGAAAGTAATAACATATGGCATAAATGAATGAAAATAAACAAAGTAGACTAATTTCCACGTTCGACTACCACTTACTGCAGATACTGTACTAATAGTAAATAAAGCAACATCACCCTTTTGAAGACGGGCTTTCCATGACAACGTATCTCTTAGGAATTTGGAGTGTTCAGATTCCCTAATCATTTGCCCATTCTGTGTAAATCAGAACGACAGTTTTGATTAAACTGAGTGATAGAAACTGTAAAACTTAATGTAATTCAGCATAAATTTTATTTCTACAAGTCTTGAACTGCAGCATTTGATACTTTGCTTATGTTGCACTCAACAAACTTCTCTATGAAGTTAGTGTTGGTTCAAATGGCTCTGAGCACTATGGGACTCAACTGCTGAGGTCATTAGTCCCCTAGAACTTAGAACTAGTTAAACCTAACTAACCTAAGGACATCACAAACATCCATGCCCGAGGCAGGATTCGAACCTGCGACCGTAGCGGTCTTGCGGTTCCAGACTGCAGCGCCTTTAACCGCACGGCCACTTCGGCCGGCCGAAGTTAGTGTCATCAGTAAACAGAAATATCTCATAATCACCTGTCATATATAAACATATATCATTCACATATATAAGAAACACGAACGGTACCAGCACCGACCTCTCAGCCCCCCCCCCCCTCCACCCCTGCCTTACATAAACGTCTCCCAGTCAGAGTCCATGTTATGCCCGTTCTTATTACTGTGGACACATCATCTTTCGCTGTATGTTCTTAAGATATGAGTGAACCAGTTCGGTTTTATTCATATTATTTCATAACGGCCCAACTTCTGTAATAACATTTTGTCACCGTCCGCCCCCGGTAACTGAGTGGTCAGCGCGACGAAAGGTCATACCTAACGGCCTGGGTTCGGTGCCCGTCTAGGTCGGAGATTTCCTCCGCTCAGGGACTGGGTGTTGTCTTGCCGTTGTCATCGTCATTTCATCCCCATCGACACGCAAGTCGCCGGAGTGGCGTCCACTGGGAAGACCTGCACCAGGCGAACGGTCTACCCGACGGGAGGCACTAGCCACACGGCATTTCCATTTTTTTTTTCCATTTTGTGACCAACGCAATCAAACACCTTATTTAAATCAAAAAATATCCCCGGTGTTCGCCTATTTTTGTTTAGTGCTTCGAATGAGTCACAGAGAAAAAAGGATACAGCATTTTCAGTTGTTAAAGAACATGAAGCTGATGGCTTGGCAGCAAATTTTGTGAACTAAAATGATCTATTAAGCTTATATGTACAGTCTTTTCGATAACTTCAGCATACATCGATGGCACAGAAAAGGTCTAAAATTGTCGACATTACCCCTTTCTCCTTTTTTTATAAAGTGGTCTCACTTCTGAGTACTTAAATCGTTCAGGAAACCGACCATTTTTAAAGGAAAAATTACAAGTATAACATACGCATCACAGTGCTTTAGTATTCCGCTAGGTACCACGTCATATCTACGAGAGCCCTTAGTCTGCAGCGATCTGATTATTCACTCAGTCCCCCCTCTGTCAGTATAACTGAAGCGTGTTTCAGAAAGCAGTCTCGAAAAGCCGTCTTCTGTGAGAGTTATGTGATTCCCCCTACAAACTAAATTTTTCTTTAATTCACCTTCTACATTACTCAAATGGTTTTAATGTTATGCAGAGGATTAGGTATTGTATTTGCATATCACGCTTTTTGCCTCCCTAATAACACTTTTAAGCAGTTTACAGTTCCGTCTGTAATGGGCTACTGCAACTCGATTGTGGCTGTTTCTAACATTATAAATTCCCACTAGTCAGCCACCTAGATTGCCTGTTAGTGCTAGCATCCTGTTTTCAGTGTTCTAATGGAAAGCGACTTCCAAACAGCATGAGAAATGCGTTAAGGAAAGCGTTACATTTGTCAGTCGCCTATGTTACCAGCGGTATAAACGTCCTGCCACTCTTGTGTTTTAATGAGGTTCCAAAAAACGTCTGTTGGCGCTGGATTAACTTCTCTAAATAGTTTGCGATTATATTTAACATTAGTGAACGCACAGAATCTTTTACCATTAACATTTGTGTGTCATGTTTTGAAGGCAATTCATCCTTTCACAAACAGAATGCCTCTCTAGCAATGAAGAATGAACCAGAATGTTGTCTTTGGTTGTGCTACCGTTCCCCTGCACTCTTGTCGTAAAGAATATAATCTGCATTAGATGATGTGACTTTAGGATATCTTTCAGCATTCTTTTTGTTGCACAGTCACTTGTAAAATTAATATTAAAGTCACCACGTAAACTACAAGGTGTACAACTTTTGTTTCCGCCGTCTTTTTCCACAACATTTGAGGCTTTCATCAAACAAATTAGTCACGCATGTATCATTCAAAGTATTTTGCATCGCTGGCCACTACTGTCTCCCATCTTTCGGGCAGTGAACGAATCCCACGTAGAAAAAATTGTTCATCTTCTGAAGCGATCCACGAACCGATCCAGTTTGTGGCCTCTTCATGAGACCGGAAGTGTTGGTCAGCCAGGGCATGCGCCATTGATCTAAGCAGGTGATAGTCAGAGGGAGCAATGTGTGGAGAATACGGCGGCTGGGGTAGGACATCCCATTTTAACGTTTCCAAGTACGTTTTGACTTCCTCTGTAACGTGGGGTCGAGCGTTGTCGTGCTGCAAAATCACCTTATCGTGCCTCTCGCTGTATTGCGGCCGTTTGTCTTTTAATGCTCTGCTCAAACACATTGATTGCGTTCGATATCGAGCACCTGTCATTGTTTCACTTGGTTTTAAAACCTCACAGTACACGACGCCGAGCTGGTCCCACCAGATGCAGAGCATGATCTTGGAGCCGTGAATATTAGGTTTGGCCGTCGTCGTGGAAGCGTGGTCGGAATATCCCCGTGATTGTTTGCGTTTAGGGTTAGCGTAATGAACTCATTTTTCGTCCCCGGTCACAATGCGATGCAGAAATCCCTTCCGTTTTTGCCTCTCAAGCAACTGTTCACCAACACACAAACGCCTTTCAACGTCTCTCGGTTTGAGCTCATACGGGACTCAAGTTCCTTCTTTCTGAATCGTGCCCATAACCATGAGACGTTTTGAAATGGCTTGCTGTGTCACTCCCACTAATCGTGGCAGTTCTTCTTCAGTTTGACGCGAGTCTTCACTCAGCAACGCCTCCAATTCTGCATCTTCGAAAACATTCTCTCTTCCACCACTATGCCGGTCTACGACGTTACAATCGCCGTTCTTGAGGCGTTGAAACCACTCGCGACCTGTTCTTTCACTAACAGCGTCCTTACCGTACGTACTTGAGAGCATTCGATGAGACTCCGCCGCTGTTTTCTTCATATTGAAACAAAAGGGTAACACCTCCCGCAAATGACGAGGATTAGGCTCGTAAACTGACATTTTCAGTCCAGAACAACTTTATGATGCAGACACAAATCGACTAATGTTTGAATGAGGTTATGTTGACCGAGTTCCAAGCCAACTTCCTGACGTATGCGATCTCTTTCTTTCGACCGCTACTTACCGTTGTCGCCACCTATCGGCAAACGGCGGAAGCTAGGTTGTACACCTCGTACGTTAACTGAACGAGCTATTACAGCTCAACCAGTGGAGTTGTACATCCAACGACAATACTGTGTAATTCTCCCTTACGCCCTTTCTTGAAACACAATGTTCTTATTATTTATATTCTCCACAACGTGTTTCGGGGAACGGTTCTTATTTTCAGTTGCTTTTTCTCTGTGATACGCCAGTGATTCGTGATGTTTCGCATGTGTGAAGTGCTCCATTGTTCTGTTGTCTTTACTGTAACGTATAAAAAAAGTGCAATTTTTAATTGGTCTTTATATTCACATCGATCATTAATTAAAAATTTCATTTGCTTTTATGCATTACAGTAAAGACAACAAATCACTTAGCACATCACACATGTAAATCATCACAAATAAATGGCATAGCGCACAGAAAACACACCTTAAAATGGGACTGATTTCCCGAAACTCAAAGTGCAAAAAATTTGTAAAAAGAAAATCCGCAGGCTTTCGCCAACCATTTATAATGCAACAAGTCAAATTTTACATGTATCTATGGCATGGGAGTTCGAAGCGTTCTCTACATTTTTAATTTCTGCTCGGCAGATTTACAGTTGCTGGCATTATTAGGCACACATGCACGATCATTTGGCAGATGTTAAAAGAGCAATACATGAAACAACTCACCACAGAAGAGTGGAAGAATATTAGCGACCAACACGAGAAGACAGCAAACTTCCCTCACTGTACGGGATCCATAGACGGACAACACGTCACAATCGTTAAACCGTGCATATCAGGCAGCGATTATTACAATTGCAACAAGAACTTTTCTGTTGTACTGACGGCCATAGCAGACAGCAATTATTGTTTCAGATTCATAAACGCTGGGTCATTTGGTCATCAAGGAGACTCTAACATATTCAAAGCTACTGCATTAGCTAAAAAAATTTAGAATCAAACTTTGAATTTGCCAGCTGCTTCACCACTTCTCAGTTATCGTTGTGGCCGAAAATACGTGACGTGTTTGTAGCTGATGAGGTTTTCGCGTTGAGGAACAACTTAATGAGACCATATCCCACAAAAAACCTGACTGATAAACAAAAAGTCTTCAGTTAGAGGATGTCACGATGACGTCGCTATGTAGGACGTGCATTTGGCACTTTACTTGATAAATGGAGGATTTTTCGTCGTCCAACCCAAGTTAATGTGAATGTCGCAGATAACTGCCATTCACGCACGTTGCGCACTTCGCAAACATGATGGCTACAGTTTCAGTGACACACTGACGTGCAGCATGGAAAGTATTCATGCGCATGAGACAAAAGGGAATAATAATGGGAAAAGTATCAGAGATCGTTTTGCTGATTACTTCTGTATCATGGCTTCGATCTGTACCGCTCCAAGATCGTTGCGGTAACATCCTCGAACGAAGACGTAGTTTTATTAGTGTAGCAATTCACTTGTTGGCGTTTTATTCATGAATCTGTACACTGTTTATAGATACTAAAAAAACATTTTACTATTAGTACTCGCCAAGATCTGATTTCTGCTTGTCATCTAGACCACCCCCCTTTCTGCCAAAACGGCTGCAGTAACTGCTCGCCACGACTCTCTCTTGTTTTGTTTGTTTTTATACTCTTCGTCCCGCGTGTTGCACAGACACGATGATGGTGTTTGGTTTGGGGGGCGCTCAACTGCAGGGTCATCAGCGCCCGTACACATTCCCAATCTGTACACACTCCAGTGTATCCACTTTCACGAATGATGATGGAATGATGAGGAGAACACAAACACCCAGTCCCCTGACAGAGAAAATCACCAACCCGACCTGGAATCGAACCCGGGGGCCCGTGATCCAGCGGTAGCAACGTCAGCTACTAGACCACGAGCTGCGGACGTCGTACAGGCGGTGTCGTAGGGTTTCCTGCCGTGGGGTTTCCTAGGAGCAGTTTCGCACTAAACCTGTCAGAGGCCCGGGCCGGCAAAACAAATTGAGGCTCCCCTTGCTTTCCCCTCCCACCCTCCTCACCACACATGAGTTCTCCGAGAGTTTAAAACGCAAACGGAAGGAAGTCCCACATTGCTTATCATCTTCATTTTGTGTCATGATAATTTACAACGTATAACGTTATTCTACGTAACACTGAAAGTGACTGCTCTCGTAATCTCGTTGCTATTATTTAATAGCTATGTTTCCCCTTATACGACAGAATTCATTACATGATTTCTGTTGTTCGAACCTATTATTTATGTTTCGCAACTAAGTCAGCATAGAGGGAGCGGGGCGTATAAAAATGAATCCCTATTTCCCAAACCAAGAGGAAGGTCACTGTCTACATAAAACATCGTTCAGTGCATGATGGAGGGTGCTTTACTTACGGATTTCAACAAAAACCACAGTGTTGCTCCGATCTTGATGAAATTTTGTACATTTGATCTTCAAAACAAGGGGAACCCCACCGTCTACGTGAAATTTCATACAGTGTATGGTGGATGGAGGGTACCTTACAACACAATTACACACCGTTTGACTGATCGGCTTGGGAGTTGGCTCATGTAAGTATGTTTTCGTGGTGAAGGCATTTATAAAAGCCAACGTATGCTGGATGGCGGAGGGTTGGCCTACCTTTAAAAAAATTCAACATCGTTTCGTCAATCAGCATGAAAGTTGGCAGATATACGTATTATTTCATAGACAGGGAAAGAGGAGATGGCATATCAGGCGGAGGAGGAGATATACGGAGTGAGGAGAACGTGATGGGGGCGGGGAGGGGGGAGGAGGTGCATCCAGAGAAGTGAGAGAAGCAGATTAAAAGAGAGAGGGAGCAGCAGGTGAACAGAGAAAGGGGGAAGCTGGTGAATGACTAATGGAACACTGTAATAAATACATAAATTAGGGGTGTTATTGTGAAGTCGATGTGCTATTAGAAAAAGCGGAAGAGGAGGTGGATAGAGACGGGAAGCTGGATGGAAAAGGAGAGGAGGATGGAGAGGAGGAGGATGTGTTGTGAGAGAGGGGGCAGGTGGAGGAATGGAAAGGGCGACGGATGGGCGGAAGGAGGAGGTGGATAGAGAGACGAGGCAGGACTAAGTGGACAAGAGAGATGAGGGAAGAGGGGATGAACTGAGATAAAACTGGGATGAATAAATATCTGGGCAACGCCGGGTTTCTGTTAGTAATTAGATAAAGATTTACGCGACAATGGGCGTGTTCATCTGAAGGAAATTACAGAATATTTTCCTATGGTTCGATGAGGCGTTTAAAGTCTCGATAACTAGAGTGTTGTTCTTGATGTCTACATACGATAAAATTCGTTGCTGAATACAGATGACTCCACCAAAATTCATCTAGTTGGAATTTCATCTTTATAAAATGAACTACATAATAATCAGCTGAAAAAGGCTCCTGTTGGAGTACAATAAAGGCAAATATGTTCGTGTTTGCTGTGTGCTTTATTTACACATACCGTTTTGAAACAACAATATTTTTAAGGCCCACAGCAAGCTCCATAATTTTTCACACAGAACATCACGGTAAATTTTTTATCATCCAACTTTTCGAGTCTCTAGACCCCCTCCGTGGTGACGCTCGTATTTCCGACTACAAATAAATATCGTAACAGTGAACTTTCCGACTGACATGAAAATAAGGACATCCCTTCACATTTTATCCAGGCTTAGGACTGGCTGTGCACGTAGTACATAGGCATGTTTAAATGTTTTTTTTTTTTCATTTTATTTCTTTTTATTTATTTCTTCTTATTTTTGTTGTTATTGTTGTTCAGAGTTACAGTAGCAAATTAAAGACCTTTTTTTCTTATCAATCGTAATTTCTTATTCAATTTTTTGTAAAAAGGCTAGAGGTTTTAAACACCTGTTTAAATCTCCAGAGTCTTCATATGTTTTCATAATGTCTTTTAATCTTTTGTCAAGATCTATGTACCTTTTCTTTCTTTTTTGAAGAGGTAGGCCAATGGAATCTTTTTTAATTTCAAAAATAGCATTCACTGCCTCCTCATTCAGCTTCTGAACCAGAAAGTATACATTTGGATGTTTCTGATTTATTGAGGAGTTCAGTTTTCTATGCCAACCTTTGACAGCATTCGTCGTTCTGTGTCGTTGGTTATAAACATTCCACATTTCAATAGATATATTAGGATTTTCCATCCACTGATCAACCATATAGTCTGCAAATGCTGTGATCTTCTCTCCACTGGGCATTTGTTCCATTATTAAAATCCATGCTTCATCGACAGTGTTAAGTGGAAGATGTGCCATTGCAGCACACATGCGATAAAACAATCGGACTTCCTCCCTATCCCTGTAGTCTTCCGTTAATCCCAGTTCCTGTATCTTTTTGCACAGGCACTGGTTAAAGTGAAAATTACAACCGGAAAGTTGAGTTTCAGGGAACACTGAATTCATTCCTTTATTTGTAGTCATTTCAAAATCTAGCACTGCAGTTTTTTGTGACCACCCAGGCATCTCAGATTTCAATCCAGAAAAAAGTCTTACGTATAAATTTTGACTCTTGTCTGGCAGCAAAGCAAATAAAACACGAAATATCTTATTTGCCTCTTCTGTACTTCCGATGTCGACATGGATTGTGTACAATTGTTTGAACTGTTTCGAACAGCTGTCAAATGTCCCATCCATAAGCACAGTTCCATTGTCACAAAGGATTTTCTCTGCCTCTTCACAAGCAAACGCTAGAAGTCTCTTACCTGGAACACAGCCATCATCAGTCTTCGACAAACTATTACCTTCCAAACTAGAGCCAGGGTTCTATGTTGTCCCAATGGCTCCTCTTCTCGCCTTACACAATTGAGTCTTGGAGCTCTCATAATTCGGAATATTTGCCACGAATTCTAACCCTTTATCTTTCAAATCTTGAAATTCCTGCTTAAAAATTTGGGCTACAGGCACTGTCTTTTCACGAATTCTTTTTCTGCAATTACGTCTTCTTTTCTTTATCTCCACATCTGTTTTGTCAGGTGGACAAGAATGTTGCTGTTGAGCAACAATTTCACCATTTCCAATTTTTAAACGACCTTTTGCACCTACTCCGTTCATAATTGACGCACATCCAGTTCGTATATTCTTCATTTTTCCTGTGAATACGGTAGCGATGACTATCCTTGATAAGACACGGCCTCCCTTTAGTTGTTGTTATCACTTCCATCGTGTACACTGCGTAGAACAGAAGTCGTAGAGGAAAACGCACGGAATGAAAGCTATCGACGACGACACTGTCTGAGAAACGGTGACAACTCCTGCACTGAGGGTGAGCGACTGGGGAAGACAAGCAGTGGGGGAGGCTCAGTTCGCAAACACCTCGTTAGGGAAACGGTTGCTCGGGACAGCTTCGCTACCTGCTGCACCCTTGTAGGAAACCCCACGGGAGGAAACCCCACGTAGCCACGCAGACACAGGGCCAGCTGTCAGCTTTGTGTACGGAACTACGCTGAACGCCGACTCCTGGTGCGTCAGATGGGTCTTAAGTATACTGTTACAGACGTATGTACGTTTCCAGTTTTTAAGAAACAACTACAATTGTGCCACGCAGTTTCCCATTGAAACCCTCCATAATGCTGCACACTTATCAGTGCCAAAATAGAGATGCCATTCATACTTCACCGTGATAAACAGTCTGTTCACGGAAAAACGAATTCTCTAATCAAGAATGGCAAACAAAAGGAACTGGAAATGCTTAAAAAAACCAAATTCAGATTTTAGCAATTCAAGAAACAAAGGTTCCTGGAAGAAAATGTAGTAGATTCTTGTAACTACAAAATCTTCAAAGGCAAACCAGCAATATAAATTACGAATCCGATGCCATTATGGTGTGTTCATAAAAACGTAATTAGAATAGTTACAGAATTTAGATCCACCTCAGACACACAATCTTTCTTGTCAGTTAGATGCAAAAACAAGATATACAATAAATGAAAACAACGAGAAAAATCCATAAAAAACAGAGGAATTCTGCTGCTTTTTAGAAACTGAAATATCTAAAATTCCAAAGATGAACATCGTATTACTATTACCCGACATCAGTACACAAATACGCAGAGGAAAGAAATTTAGAAATGTACTAGGACACTGCCCAGCTCATAGAATAACCAACACAAATGTTATGAGGCTAATCAGCTCGTGTTAAAGGTCTCATCAGAAGCTAACACCAACCTTATTTAGGAAATTCCCAAAAAAAGGTGAAACGTGGTGGATATCTCCTAACCCAATGTTAGGAAGATTTCAGTTAGGTCATGTGGCTATTTCGCAAAAAAGTGCAATGGAAACTGTGAATGTGAAAACAGTGCCGAATAGTGAATCTGATTCTGATCAGTACCTCTCCAAAATCAGGCAAACTCCTACCGAATTAAGAACATAGAAAGTCACAAAGATTAATAATATATAATACAGACAGGCTTACTATAACGATAGAATCAATAAAATACTGTTGTTGTTGTTGTTGTTGTTTTGTTCTTCAGTCCAGAGACTAGTTTCATGCGGCTCTCCATGCTACCCTCTCCCATGCAAATTTCTTCATCTCCCAGTACCTACTGCAGCCCACATCCTTCTGAATCTGCTTAGTGTATTCATCTCTTGGTCTTCCTCTACGATTTTCACCCTCCACGTTGCCCTCCAATACAAAATTGGTGATTCCTTGATGCCTCAGAACATGTCCTACCAACTAACCCTTCTTCTTGTCAAGTTGTGCCACAAATTCCTCTTCTCCCCAATTCTATTCAGTACCTCCTCATTAGTTATGTGATCTCCCCATCTAATCTTCAGCATTCTTCTGTAGTACCACATTTCGAAAGCTTCTATTCTCTTCTTCTCTAAACTACTTATCGTCCATGTTTCACTCCATCCAAATACTTTCAGAAACGACTTCCTGACACTTAAATCTATACTCGATGTTAACAAATTTCTGTTCTTCAGAAACGCTTTCCTTGCCATTGCTAGTATACATTTTATATCCTCTGTATTTCGACCATCATCAGTTATTTTGCTCCCCAAATAGCAAAACTCATTTACAACTTTGTCTCATTCCCTATTCTAATTCCCTCAACAACCCCTGATTTAATTCTACTACATTCCCTTATCCTCGCTTTGCTTTTGTTAATGTTCATCTTATATACTCCTTTCAAGACACTGTCCATTTCATTCAACTGCTTTTCCAGGTCCTTTTCTCTAAGTCTACATATGCTAGAAACATAGGTTCGCCTTTCCTTAACCTAAGGTAAGTCGTAGGATCAGTATAGCCTCACGTGTTCCAACACTTCTACGGCATCCAAACTGATCTTCCCAATGTCGGCTTCTACCAGTTTTTCCATTCGTCTGTAAAGAACTCGTGTTAGTATTTTGCACCTGTGACTTATTAAACTAATACTTAGATAATTTTCATACATGTCAACATCAACCTTCTGTGGAATTATTATATTCTTCTTGAAGCCTGAGGGTATGTCGCCTGTCCCGTACATCATGCTCACCAGCTGGTAGAGTTTTGTCAGGGCTGGCTCTCCCAATGCTATCAGTAGTTCTAATGGAATGTTTTCTACTCCTGGGGCCTTGTTTCAACTCAGATCTTTCAGTGCTCTGTCAAACTCATCACGCACTATCACATCTCCCATATCATCTTCATCCATGTGCTCTCCCATTTCCATAATATTGCCTCCAGTACATCGCCCTTGTATTGACCCTCTACGTCTCTCCACCTTTCCGCTTTCCCATCTTTGCTTTGAACTGATTTTCCATCTGAGCTCTTGATATTCATACAAGTGGTTCTGTTTTCTTCAAAGTTCTCTTCCTGTAAACAGTATCTATCTTACCCCTAGTGATATATGCCCCTACATCCTTACAGTTGTCCTATAGCCATCCTTGCTTAGCAAATTTGAACTTCCTGTCGATCTCATTTTTGAGACGTTTGTATTCCTTTTTGCCTGCTTCATTTATTGCATTTTTATATTTTCTTCTGTCATCAATTAAATTCAGTGTATCTTCTGTTACCCAAGGATTTCTACCAGCCCTCGTCTTTTTACCTACTTGATCCTCTGCTGTCTTTACTATTTCATCCCTCAAAGCTGCCCATTCTTCTTCAACTGTATTTTTCCCCCCATTCTTGCCAATCGTTCCCTAAATCTCTCCCTGAAACTCTCTACTACCTCTGGTTCTTTCAGTTTATCCAGGTCCCATCTCCTTAAATTCCTACCTTTTTGCAGTTTCTTCAGTTTTAATCTACAGCTCATAACCAATAAATTGTGGTTAGAGTCCACATCTGCCCCTGGAAATGTATTACAGTTTAAAACCTGGTTCCTAAATCTTTGTCTTACCATTATATAATGTATCTAAAACATTCCCGTATCTCCAGGCCTCTACCATGTATACAACCTTCTTTCATGATTCTTGAACCGAAGTTTGTGCAAAATTCCTCTTTCATTCCTTACCCCCATTCCATATTCACCTACTACTTTTCCTTCTCTTCCTTTTACTACCACTGAATTCCAGTCCCCCGTGACTGTTAAATTTTCGTTTCATTTCAATATCTGAACGATATCCTTTATCATACATTTCTTCAACCTCTTCGTCATCTGCGGAGCTAGTTGGCATATAAACCTGTACTACTGTGGTAGGCAAAGGGCCTCGTGTCTGTCTTGGCTATGTGTTCAATATGCTGTTCATAGTAGCTTACTCGGACTCATACTTTTTATTCATTATTAAACCTACTCCTGCATTACCCCTACTTAATTTTGTACTTATAATCTTGTATTCACCTGACCCAAAGTCTTGTTCCTCCTGCCACCGAACTTTTTAAATTTTCTAACCTACCAGCCCGATTAAGGAATCAGACATTCCACGCCCTGATCGGTAGAAAGCCAGTTTTCTTTCTCCCGATAACGGGGTCCTCTTTTGTAGGCCGGACGTGGGACTTTTCTACCTCCGGAATATTTTACCCAAGAGGACCGCATCACCATTTAACCATACAGTAATACTGCACGCCCTTGTGAAAAATTACGGCTGTAGTTTCCCTTTGCTTTCAGCTGTTCGCAGTACCTGCACAGCAAGGGCGTTTCGGTTAGTGTTACAAGGCCAGATGAGTCAATCATCCAGACTGTTGCCCCTGCAACTACTGAAAAGGCTGCTGCCCGTCTTCAGGAACCACACGTTGTCCGACCTCTCAGCAGATACCCCTCAGTTGTGGTTGCACCTATGGTACACCTGTCTGTATCACTGAGGCACGCAAGCCTCCCCACCAACGGCAACAGCAAGCTCCATGGTTCATGGGGGGCGCTCCAGATTACTTAATTCAAAATATATTGTAGGTATGTTCTTGGATTTCAAAAAGGCTTTTGATTCTCTTGACAGAGAAACTATAGATAAAATAATTCGAGAATTCGGCGTTAAATCTAAACTGGCAAACCTAATCCGTGAAACAATTAACGATACAGTGAGTAAGGTAAAATTTATGGGAGAAATTTCGCAGCCTTTCAAAATAAAAACAGGCGTACTCCGAGGTGACGGCCTGTCACCAATTCTTTTTAATAGTGTGTTAGGGAAACAGTAACAATTTGGAACGAAAAACTTATTGAACTCAGCATATCACCAATAAGGTTAGAAAGAGGAAGTAAATAGATCGATATTAACTGTCTAGCATTTGCATATGATTTTGTTATACTTTCCGAAAATGTGGCACCTACTATTGCACAGATAAATCTCTTGGAAGAAATAGCCAGCAGAACCGGCTTAAGAATTTCTGCAGAAAACACAAATTTTGTAACAAACGTTAAAGATGCTCCAAAATTTCTCAGAACAGATATTGGCCACATAGAGAAGGTAAGAAAATTCAAATAGCTAGGGGAGATAATGCAACAAAATGCTTTGGAAAATTCTGCAATAGAGGAAAGGTTGCATGACATGGGGAAAGCGTTTGGTATCGGCAAAGACATCAACAATACAAAGCGTCTATCGAAAAATGCAAAAGTAACGTATTACAGCACAGTAGTGAAGCCAGAATGCCTACATGCAAACGAATACCGGGCATTAAACTACAATTTAGATAAATTAGAAGTACCAGAAAGGCGAATTCCAAGGAAAATATTAGGACCACAAAACACAGCAGAAAGTTGGAAATTATGAAGTAATGCTGAAGTATACCAAAGTATAGAATATATTTCAAACGTAATGAGAAAAAGAAGACTCATGATTTTTGGACATCTGTTTCGAATGAAAGACAGTAGATTAACTAATAAGATTTTCAGAAGCCCACAACAAGCTGGGTCAACGAAGTGAAACAGGATTTAGAATGCAACAATATGAAATTGGAAATTATAAACAACAGAGAAGCCTTTAGGGTGAAAGGATTGAAAATGGAAGGATCCTGAGGTAGGGTATCTAAAAAGACTGGTTCAAAAGGATCTGAAGACAGAACGAAGAAACACAGTGCACAGATGAAGGCATACCTGAAGAAAAAAAAAAAGAGAACAAAGAACGAATAACTGAAATTGGAATGTGATCGCCGGATGACGTATTCGGAATAATAATAATAATAATAATAATAAGACCTGACCCGTCTTTCGCAGAAGACTCC
The DNA here is from genome assembly GCF_021461395.2 of Schistocerca americana. Classification (NCBI taxonomy): domain Eukaryota; kingdom Metazoa; phylum Arthropoda; class Insecta; order Orthoptera; family Acrididae; genus Schistocerca; species Schistocerca americana. The sequence goes on along the minus strand of NC_060129.1, from coordinate 134,880,855 downwards.
TGAATGCTTCTTAAAGGCAAAACGCCTGCTGTTGAAAAATGTGTCTACAGATACTACGTGAAATTGTAATCAGTCGAAAGACACTTAAAATAAACATTTTATTCACAATGAGTGACGACATGCCACCCAGAAAATAAATATGTTTCTTAACGAAACGTAGTTTTACACTTAACTATGTGCTCGAATTGGTAACATCGACTGCAGACTTGCGATAGCCGTTCGAGAGAAAGATGAACAGATAAAAGTAGACTGGATGTTACGTCGTAGCATACTATGGGGATGCGACGGCAGGCTGTGACGGGGGCTTCGTGACAGGCTGCACCTTCCAGCGCTGCCCTCAGAGATGAGCAATCGAGAGCGGCCCTCCACTGTAGTGCAGCACTGCTTCCTATGGGACGGTCAGGACACATCTCATCCGCATTTGCGTCGCACCGCGGGAAGACCGAGCTGGGCAGCCGACTTGTCGGAACCACGTACGCTGACTCTTATCCGGTGGTCCGTCTTCCAGGAGAAGAGACGGAGTGTTCGTAGAGAAGGGTGCCTATTTAACAGCCCTGCGGTGACGTGAGAACTCACGGTGGAGTTTCCTATGGCGCCGCACCACGCGTTTACGCTCCACGGTCGTCGGTGCTGTGCGTGACGGGGCCAGCGTGGACTTTGAGCTGGCCAGCAGTGCACGTTACGTAAATCTACATTACTGCCGTTCGTGAGCGTCGCATCCTCGGTAAAGGGGTAACACGTTGGAGAATCGCAGTGTCGCGTCCCAGGCGCCGCAGAGCAAAGCGGCAGAATACTGCACCGACGTTCGAAATCACGTCCTCCGGGCGGCTGATGCAGTGACAGACGACGAGGGTGGAATTTGTACCGATGCGAGATGCGGATGACACTCGCCTGGCCGGTCCCGCGTTCCTCGGCACGACGCACCGCGGGCTGAACGACCGCCGCAGCCAGGACGGCTCCCTCGTGAGCTGTGTCGGCCGCAGCCCTCGTCGCCGCCTCCCGCCTGGCGCCGGAACTGCCCGCTCGCGCTGCTTAAGGCCGGTTCCCACTAGGGCTGCCGCGCGTCAAAACGGCGCGTCAGCGGCGTGGTTGCCATGGAAATGGCGTCAGCGGCAAGGCGCGGCGGGCTCTGCGTCGCGGTTTGACCATGTCGAACCGCTTCCGCTGCCGCGTGCCGCGCTCCAGGTGCGCGCCGCCAATCACAGAACGCGCTGAGCGTGACGTCAGGTACGGACTCCCGGGCCACACGAACTTTCGCCGAACCGCTGGCGCGGACGCGGCGGCAGCTATGAAAAACATATCATCCGATTCCAAGGAAACTATTCGGTAGAAAAATTTGATTCTTGGGCATGTTATAGCCTGATATCTTCTCTCGGTAAAGGACCGAATTTCTTTTCGTTATTCGTCGTAGTTACTTGCTGTATCGCATTTACGTAAACCTTTACACGAAATTTTAATGAGTGTGCAGAGGTGAAAACGCATTGCGTGGACTTTGCGTACAGTTCATTTTAGGTAATACATTATTGCGTATGAAATTTAGTCAACATATCGAAATTGTTTTTAAAGCTGAGAGCAGATCGATAGCTATCACCGTTCTCGAGATATTGACTGATATGTCGGCGGACGGGCTGTGCCGTCACCGCTCGCGGGTTGCTCGCGACGCGACCGGTACTTCGTCCTGCTCGTCGTAAACCATGTGGTTGTATCAACCGCAAATTTCGTAAACGGTTCAAGAAATCGAATTGGTTTTTTTTTTTTTTTTTTTTTTTTTTTTTTTTTTTTTTTTTTTTTTCAAACGATAACTTGTGAAAAGTCATGTATTTCGTCGCATGATAAATATCCTAAATCTGTTTATCTACCAAGATATGAAAGTAACTACAGTTTTTCAGAAGGGATAGATGAATTTTTTTAAATGGCATTAATAGCATGTCGAATGAGAAGTTAAACCGAAACTAATTTGCTGGTATGTCATAAGATGTAATTTACTAAATATGTAGAGCTATTGATTATTTCCTTTCTTTTTTCTTTATCCAGTGTACTTTACAGATTCAAGACGCGTTTCGCCTTTTACTTTAAGGCATCTTCGGTGGAATCTAGAATGACTCAGTTTTGTTTTGATCTGTGATACTTGGAGATTATAAAACAGTTCACATCTTTTTTTACGTGAATGACTGATTACTTACAATGAATTGAATTTTTGGCGGACATATACGTTTCCCCTCACCTGCTCACATGCTGGAGGTTGAACTAAAACTTATATTATGGAACATAAGCACATTTTCATGTTCGCTCTTTTTTCTTCTGTCACTAGCAGTAGACGTTTTACCGAAAACTCTGATTTAAAGTCGTAACTACAGTGTGTTCACCTCATGTCCCTTCCTGTCTGGTTTGTTTATGTACATGTTGCCAACCTGCAGAATTATATGCTGAAAACTAATGTTTGTTTATTTTTGTTCTCCTTATATCTGTATGTGTGTGTGGCTAGCCAGTGATAGTTATAGAAAGTTGAAAGTGAATCCAGTAGTTGTCAGACAGTGGTTGAAAGATTTGGTGTTCAGCTGATTTCAGTTTTGGTTTAAATGTTTTAAGGAGTGCATGGAAGAGTAAATTCACTGCTTACATTAATAGATAAAATAGTAGAATAGTATTTCAACAGATGATTATTATCAGAATACTATCACCCAACCCCTTTGTCCTCACTCTTTGATGCCCCACAATACGCCATGTCAACTAACCCCTATTGTCGTCAAAGTTGTACTGTAATTTCCTCTTCCTCCTCTATTTAATTCCGTACCTCTTCTTTAGTCACACGATCCTCGTATCTAATGTTCAGCATTCTTATGAATCACCACGTTTTGAAAGCGTCCATTGTCTTCTTGACAGAAGTGTTCATCGTCCACGTTTCACTTACATGCAAGGCTGCACTCCACACAAATACCTTTGTAAAATAGTATCCAACCATTAGCATTTATATTCGGTGTGAACAAATTTTCTTTTTCAGAACGCTTTTCTTGCTATTGACAGTCTTCAGTCAGGTTTGCGTCTGCACCAGAAAATGCCTTACAATTTAAAATCTGGTTTCGAAAACTGTTCCAAATATATATTATTCTTTCGTGATTCTTAAGCAAGGTGCTGGCGATGATTACATTATGCTCTGTGGGAAATTCTATCAGGTGGCTTCCACTTTCATCCCCTCCACCTAGCCTTTGTGTTCTTACTGTTTTCGTGTACCTGCTACCGTACCACATTTAAAATTTTGTCTCGCTTAACTATCTGAATAATCTCTCTTGTTGTACATTGTTTCACTGTGTTAGGAGATAGTGAACAATCGTGAACGGTAGTCATGAAATCTGTTTATGGTGAAATGAGAAAACATGAATAATGAAGTATGTGAAAGAGCACATTGTACAGAAAATGAAAAATTGGTATGTCTTCACCCAACTTCGTCTTTCCTTCATGTAGGTGTAAGATATAGTTAATCAAACGCACCGGGCGTTTGGGTGGGTCCCGCCCCGTACCTCAGTGGCTGTCCGTCATTGGCTACCGCTAACGTCTGCCGCTTCCAGGTGGGAACGCCAATTCCGCGAGCCGCCGCGTCAAAGCGGAAAACGCTTGCCGCTGCCGTTGCCGCACGCCGCGCTGCCGCGCTCTAGTGGGAACCGGCAGTGCGAGTGCCTCACGCGACGGGCAGCGTCGACCGGGATGGCCGTCCCTGCCGTTTCGACAGCATTTCTTCGGCATTCGCCGTACAGAAGTGGCACGTCCAACTTCTCCTCATCAACGTGCGAGGAGCCTTACAGTGGAAATGACCTGCCGACAGCAGACACAGTTCCTGCTGGTCCCGCAATGCAGACGAATGAACAGTCGACATGCTTACACAAACAAGTAGCCTACCATGAGCGTGTTTAAACGCAATAGCCGACTCCGTCCGACTTGCCTTTCAGTCTTAGAATATTTCTCGGATTATTTTGCGAAAAGTTTCAACTCCAAAATCAGATGGTTCAAATGGCTCTGAGCACTTCTGAGGTCATCAGTCGCCTAGAACTTAGAACTAATTAAACCTAACTAATCTAAGGACATCATACACATCCATGCCCGAGGCAGGATTCGAACCTGCGACCGTAGCGGTCGCTCGGGTCCAGACTGTAGCGCCTAGAACCTCGCGGCCACTCCGGCCGGCTCAACTCCAAAATCAACATATCATCGTATTTTAAAAAATCACACTCGCTTCAATATCTCGATGTATTCTTAACATTCTCTGTGACTCACCAGAATACGTACCTGCAAACCACTGGCCATCGTTAGGAGTACAGGTTCCACAAATGTATGCCCTATTATACCAAATGTAAGCAAACCCGAACTCACATACGGGCCGCACTGGATGGTCGCGCGGTCTGGGGCGCCCTGTCACCGTCCGTGCGGTTCCCCCCGTCGGAGGTTCGAATCCTCCCTCGGACATCGGAGTGTGTATTTTCCATAGTGCAAGTTAGTTTAAGTTAGATTAAGTAGTGCGTAAGCTTAGGGACCGATGATCTCTGCAGTTTGGTCCCATAAGACCTTACCACAAATTTCCAAAAAAACATTTTCTCACATACTGTCGTCTGTTTATTATCACGGCTGTCATACAAAGTGCTCAAAACGTTGATAACGAGAATTGCTATAAAATGATTTTCGAGAAATAATACTGCACGTTGAGTTACATCAGGAGTTACCCGCATCAGAGGCCCGTGTTGTAACGCATTCCGTGCCTTTGGCACTCATCGGTGTTTCCTAACAGAATGCTTGTTTTAATTTTTGCCACAAATGAAAACATAGTAGTGTTAAGTTTGGCGAGTGAGCAGACCATTTCGCGTTTTCTGAACAACAGTTCCAGTGCTCTCCGAGTTTTCTCTCCAGAGGCTCCGCCGCCAGAAGTGAGAAAGCGGGGTTCACGATGATGAAACATTGGTTGCCTTACGTGCCCCAGTAGCTGCGGCGGCAGCACATCTGAGGAACTCGAGATGCCCGGGTGTGTTTAGATTCCCGTCTGTAGAGTGCAGACCACGATGCGGGTCTCGAAAAACACGCACTCAATGACAATATACCGATGGCGTCGCTTTTGTCGACTTCCTTGAGTCGTATTGAATTTTCAGCTGACGATTACAGCGCGTTGCGAAGATTGACTTGCCCACGGTGTGTAAACGACTGTTCTTCCTTAAGGTACGTTCTCCTTGTTGCGACTGTTGCCATTATCGTTCAACAATGATCGTGGAATGACAATCGTAGAACGCTATTGCTCTGAATAGTGCTGTGTTCGTTCGAGCGTCTGCCGACAAGGTCATTAAACGGCGATCGTCCGTCTCGAATAGTTCCTACGGTCGCTCGCCATTTCTGTTGTGGAAGGCCACGTGCGTCACGGCTCCGTTTGATGTTTTACCGGATTCCTGATACAGTATACTTGTGAAACTGTCGTACACGCAGATCACTCCATCGTTACCTCGGAGACGCAAGTAGGCCGACTACAACACGACGTTCAAACTCACTTAAATCTTCATAAACTGCCATTCTAGCAGTAGTAACCTATTTAACAAGTGCGCCAGACACCTGTTGTCTTAGACTCACGCGCCAAAGTCACTAGTATAGGCATGCATATTCAGATACAGAGATATGTAAACAGGCAGAATACGGCGCTGCTGGTCGGCAACGCTTATATAAGTAACAAGTGTCTGGCGCATGTATTAGACCGGTTACTGCTGCTACAATTGCAGATTATCAATATTTAAGTGAGTTTGTACGTGGTGTTAGAGTCGGCGCAAGAGCGATGGGACACAGCATCTCTGCGGTAGTGATGAAGTGCGGATTTTCCCGTGCGACCATTTCAGGAGTGTACTGTGAATATGAGAACCCCGGTAAAACGTCAGATCTCCGACATCGCTGCGGCCGGAAAAAGATCATGCAAGAACGGGACCGACGTCAACTGAAGAGAATCGTCCAACGTGACAGACGTCCGACTCTTCCGCAAATTGCTGCAGATTTCAATGCTGGGCCAGCAGCAAGTGTCAGCGTGCGAATCATTCAGCGAAACGTCATCGATATGGGCTTTCGGAGCCGAAGGCCTTTGGACTGTTTATGGCTGGAAGCATGTTGCCCGGTCGGACGAGTTTCGTTTCAAATTGTATCGAGCAGATGGGCGTGTATCGCTGAAACAACCGGTTTTCGGCTGTATCAATTTTTTCCACGCCAGTTTAACCTGAATGTGAAAAGCGCTCAAACCAACCTGTTTCTGAGGTAACCGATTGTCGGTTTATCGTTCCTATTACGTCCTGTAATAAACGTAGAAATCTACAAACACTGAAAAATTTTTCTCTCTTAGTTTCGCGATACATAGAATCAAAACAATTAAATAAGCAAACAAAAGAAAACACCGAGCGTCAACCGTTCGCTGCTTTTCTCGAAAAGTGATGGCTGGTTGAATTCCAAAAGACATCAGTGTTCGCCTAACGGTTCTAAGTTTTAGAAACTGCGCTCAAAAATCGAGGATCGCGCGAGGGCTACAACCAGATGCAGGCGTGTTATGTAGACACTGGGAAAAGGTCACCTACCTTGTATTTTTACTGAATGCTGTGAATGAATTGTTAAGTTTCTAATTTATTACTCTTTTATGGCAGACAAATATTTAATCCCTTAAAGCACGTGAGGCATTGGAGGTCAGTGCTATGTCACTTCGGAAAACATTTTACCAGTAGAATGGAAAAATGAGTCCAAGTTGTAAATTTTTACTTTTTATTCATTCGATGACTAGTTTCGGGCCGAGACTCGTTTTTAAATCACCATAACATAGTCGAAAATGGCATTTCCGAAGAAGTAAAAAAATGTGCAATGAACATTTACAGTGCGTACAGGTAAGTTATCTGTATGCACTGATCATTGCATATTTTTGGCGTTTTCTGAAATACAATTTTCGGATGTGTTATGATGATTTGAAAATGGTAATGATGATCCATCGAATGAATGAAGGGTAAAAATTTGCAACTTGGACTGGTTTTTCTGGTTCTACTGAGTAACGGAAGTTGCTGACCCGAGCTGCTCCAGCACGCTGGAAGTTCGACAGTGTTTTACGTCACCTCGAAAACATGTTTGCAGAGCGGCGCTGGTGCCATCGGCAGTGCGAGACACCGCCGCGCAGGCCGTGCGGGGGCGGGCCCCGCTACGCACCGCACGCACCCGCGTCCCTTGTCAGGCGGGCGCCCGCCGTGGCTCCGGTGTCGGTGGATTCCGCCGACGACCGACGTCGGCCGGAGGCGACCGACCGATCTTTTCAAATCAGTCCGCCGCTGCGTGCGCCGCCACACTACGGCACCTCTTCTCTCCGGAACGTACAGACTTCGGACGACAATCGGTGAAGTTCAGATGAGTTGGTTTTCTTCGGTCAAACCGACTGATGTTCTCACGCACTAAATATGGAGCGTCAGAAACCGATAAGAGTGAGTCTCTGGCATGCTGAGGATCAAAATATATCGGGATATAATCCGGAATTTATGGACTGAAATCGCAGATTTATTCGAAACCTCAAATAGGCAAAATCTTTATTGGAAATATCAGGCGTAGATCATAGCCTGAAAAAATAATTTATTCGAATCAAGACGGTGGCGTATCTTATGCACTTATACCTACTGTACTGGGTCTTTTTTGGGGCAGGCTGTCGATAGTTGCGCACAACTTATCATTACTCCTTACTGGCGTTTTATGCCAGTAGGACAGTGGTTCAGTTGATATGAAGTGGTTTGCAAAGGTGGTGCACAGTATGTACTTCCACTTGTAAGTGCTGTAGGTTATCACAGTGTCTTACGCTACACCTTATGTTTGTGTCTTACTCGTGTGGTCAGTGACACACATTGACGGTTAATTGACGCACCTCTGCACAACTTTAAACAAACACAGCGAACAGGAGTGTTTACAACTTGCTTTTATCTCGAGTATTAACGAAACGTTTCTCCCGTCATCTCATATATTCGTACCACTTGTCTGGTTATTCCGGAAACAGCGTGTATAGTACTGCCGGCCGGAGTGGCCGAGCGGTTCTAGGCGCTACAGTCAGTAACCACGCGACCGCTACGGTCGCAGGTTCGAATCCTGCTTCGTGCATGGATGTGTGTAATGTCCTTAGGTTAGTTAGGTTTAAGTAGTCCTAAGTTCTAGGTGACTGATGACCTCAAAGTCCTATAGTGCTCAGAGCCATTTTTTGTATAGTACTCGGCACGTTGTTTACGAGACAGGAAAGCTCATTCCACGGATTCGGCGTCTCTTTAGAAACAGAAGCCGTTATGCAGCACTCGTATCCAATGAGAGGGGCGTCTTTAGAATCTAACTTACTTGATACGTAGTATAGTTTCTAACCTAACCTAACCTCCTTTGGCCCAGTCACAAAATGACGAAGGAGATCGGGCCCAGTGTGCGCACGCTGTCGGCTGGCTCTGTCGGGCGACGTCTGGCGACGGTGTCTGACGACCGTTGTCGGTGCCGCTGCGATGGCAGCCGTACGGCCGGGGACGTCGCTGTCTCAGCTGTTCCGTACCGGTTCTTACGCCGTGTGTTTGTTCCTCGTTTCTGTCAGCATTGTTAGTAAAAATAGCACTGATCGCCTTTCCCATTTTGTATAATAAAGCAATATTTCGAACTGATATTGCGGTTTTTTGCTCTGTATTCAATAAAAAATTTAAAAAAGCGCCTGTTACAACGGAGACCAAAGAAATATCGGAACTAAAATACCGGTATCGAGTTTAACCGGTCGGTTTTTCCCATTCCTGCCAGGCGCTACTGTGCCACCTGCCTTCTATTGACAAAGCTGTGAGCTGTGCAGGTAAAGTCATCGCTAATCACCCAGGGCTCCCGAATGCCACATTTCGAAACATTTCAGTCCGAGCTTCCTTTATTCTCAGGACAGAGTTAACGATAGCCTGTGCGAACGCGCAGGTGTTGATTATCTAAGTTTAGTGTAACAGAGATGAGCATTTATGTTATGGCTGTGGACAGAGAGATTTCGCGTAAACGACAACATGACAAACGACGCGAAATCGGCGATTTTTACGAAAAATCGCGAAATTTGTCATTTTCCTCGTTCCACCGTTTCTTGTAAGTCCGAAGCCACTAGTTTACTGACTTTGTAAAGTGGTAGTTACTTAATGTCGACATTAGACCTGGATTTTTATTCTGAAGACTGAGATGCTGACGCAGCCCTTTGAGGCGACCCTTTCGCGGAGGAGACCGCGGTCGGCGGGTAGCACAGGCGCTGCCAGGGCGGCCACGCCCCACTCCAGGGTAGGCAGCACGTGTGATTCGTGAACCAGGCTCGGACCGGCTGCACCTCCTCTGTATCCTACCAACAAATCGCTGCCCACCACCCTCTCCACTCACTACAGAGCCTGCGTGCTCATTCCATTCCGTATCCCTACAACGTGTGACACGCAGCCATTTGTAAACGATTCCAGTTGTGACTCATCTATAATGCAGTCACAGGATACCAGGTTTTTTTCGTTTTGTGAAGTGCACAATACTACATTCCCGAACATTTAAAGCAAGTTACCGATCTTTGTACACCTTGAAATCTTTTAAAAATCTGACTGAGTATTTTATGCATCTTTTGTCAAACACTACTTCCATACAGAGAATTGCATCATCTGGAAAATGTTTGAGGTTACTATTAATACTGTCTGCATGGTCATTAATGGGAGATCACGAGCACGAACAGCTAAGATCTCAACACAGTTCCCTAAGGCAAGAAGTTACCTCTACATCCGCCGATGAATCTCCGATGCGTGACAACTTTCTTCGTCTTCCCTACCAAAAAATGCTCGATCCAGTCACAAATTTCGCTCGATACACCGTACAATTGTACTTTTGATAATAAGAGTAGACGTGGTACTGATTCAAATGACTTTCGGAAATCGAGAGGTACTGGGTCTACCTGACTGCCCCCACTCGTGGCTTTTAGTATGCCGTGAGAGAAATAAGTGAGTTGGGTTTCACGAGATTGACGTTTCCGAAATGCGTGCTACTTGACATACAGGACCTCATTCTGTTCGAGGCATCTCACTATGTTTTAACTCAGATTATCTGCTAAAATTGCACAACAAATCGATGTGGAGCTTAGTTGGCGGCAGTTTTATGAATCGCTTCTGCTGCCCACCTTACCTCCGCTCTCTTCCGACAACTGGGGACGGTTTTCTGTGTGAGACATTATAATTAACAGATTACACCTTATAAAAGAAAAGATTATGAAATGCGTCGTTGCATAGCAGACGTGACAGAAAAGTTGATAGCGACCTGCTAAAACGTCCAGGTGCGGACTTTTCGCACATTTTTCTCGACAATAATAGTAAGCAGTGCACACAACACCGCACGTTAGTCAACAATGTCTACTTTATTGCTACGAGACTGTTGCATATTTAAAATTGAGAGCGAGTCTAAACGTTCCGTAGTGGTCCCACGTCATTCGAATTTGATGCATCATAAGACGAACACTTTAAATTTTGCGATTAAAGTGATTTTCATTTTCTGTTTAAAAAAGTGATGTGGCGACAACTGCTGAACAAACTTTCCTCACCCTACTGTACGACAAATCGCAGAAAAAACGTCGCGTTCTGGACAGGTCTCTAGTGCGGTGCATTAATTAAACTGCATATTTTCGTAGTATGCAGGTATAGGTCCACCAAATAAGGTACTTAAGCTTTGCAAACACGTAAACAAACGTGGCGGCGCGTCGCTTTGCTTCTTTCAGCCAGCCGCGGTTTGCCACACCTCAAGCCGTCACCAGAAACTTCATTTGACAGAACAGTGAAAATAATACCGCACGAATACTGCGGTGAGCGTCCTCGGTGCTGTGTCGCACCGCCAGAAGCACGTCCGTGTGGCGTCACGTGTCCCGTGCCGTGACCGGCCGACAGGAGAACAGGAAGCGGCTGCCGTGTCGATTTAAGGCTAGGCGCAAATTGAGAAGCGTATAGCACGTGTGACGTGACACGAAACTACAGCGCGACACGCACGTGCCGCACGGGTCACGCGGGTCCAGCGCATATTGCGACGCGTACACCACACCTCGCACGCGCTGACGCGACATTCTGCGCTGACTGAACCGAAGCGCGCGCAGCCTCTTGTTGTTGTTGTGGTCTTCAGTCCTGAGACTGGTTTGATGCACCTCTCCATGCTACTCTATCCTGTGCAAGCTTCTTCATCTCCCAGTACCTACTGCAACCTACATCCTTCTGAATCTGCTTAGTGTATTCATCTCTTGGTCTCCCTCTACGATTTTTACCCTCCACGCTGCCCTCCAATGCTAAATTTGTGATCCCTTGATGCCTCAAAACGTGTCCTACCAACCGATCCCTTCTTCTAGTCAAGTTGTGCCACAAACTTCTCTTCTCCCCAGTCCTATTCAATACCTCCTCATTAGTTACGTGATCTACCCACCTTATCGTCAGCATTCTTCTGTAGCACCACATTTCGAAAGCTTCTATTCTCTTCTTGTCCAAACTAGTTATCGTCCATGTTTCACTTCCATACATGGCTACACTCCATACAAATACTTTCAGAAACGACTTCCTGACACTTAAATCTATACTCGATGTTAACAAATTTCTCTTCTTCACAAACGATTTCCTTGCCATTGCCAGTCTACATTTTATATCCTCTCTACTTCGACCATCATCAGTTATTTTACTCCCTAAATAGCAAAACTCCTTTACTACTTTAAGTGTCTCATTTCCTAATCTAATTCCCTCAGCATCACCCGATTTAATTTGACTACATTCCATTATCCTCGTTTTGCTTTTGTTGATGTTCATCTTATATCCTCCTTTCAAGACACTGTCCATTCCGTTCAACTGCTCTTCCAAGTCCTTTGCTGTCTCTGACAGAATTACAATGTCATCGGCGAACCTCAAAGTTTTTACTTCTCCATGAATTTTAATACCTACTCCGAATTTTTCTTTTGTTTCCTTTACTGCTTGCTCAATATACAGATTGAATAACATCGGGGAGAGGCTACAACCCTGTCTCACTCCTTTCCCAACCACTGCTTCCCTTTCATGCCCCTCGACTCTTATAACTGCCATCCGGTTTCTGTACAAATTGTAAATAGCCTTTCGCTCCCTGTATTTTACCCTTGCCACCTTCAGAATTTGAAAGAGAGTATTCCAGTTAACATTGTCAAAAGCTTTCTCTAAGTCTACAAATACTAGAAACGTAGGTTTGCCTTTTCTTAATCTTTCTTCTAAGATGTAAGGTTAGTATCGCCTCACGTGTTCCAACTGTAAGTAGGCTGTTTAGGTTTTTTTTATTGGTAACGCCACCTCTGTATGAAAATCACTGGCTGTGCTGTGTGCAGTCTGTGGCTGCTTTGCATTGTTGTAATACTCGCCATTGTAGTGTTAGGCAGCTGGCTGTGAACAGCGCGTAGCGTTGCGCAGTTGGAGGTGAGCCGCCAGCAGTGGTGGATGTGTGGAGAGAGATGGCGGAGATTTGTAATTTGTCATGAACTGCTATATTTATATATGATGATATCAAGGTAAATACATTGTTTGTTCTCTACTAATATCTTTCATTTGCTAACTATCCCTATCAGTAGTTAGTGCCTTCCATAGTTTGAATCTTTTATTTAGCTGGCAGTAGTGGCGCTCGCTGTATTGCAGTAGCTTGAGCAGCGAAGATTTTTGTGAGGTAAGTGATTTGTGAAAGGTATAGTTTAATGTTAGTCAGGGCCATTCTTTTGTAGGGAATTTTGAAAGTCAGATTGCGTTGCGCTAACAAAATATTGTGTGTCAGTTTAAGCACAGTCATGTATAATTGTTCAAAGGGGACGTTTCACAACATTTCTACGGAATTCAAACTGATCTTCCCCGAGGTCCGCTTCTACCAGTTTTTCCATTCGTCTGTAAGGAATTCGCGTTAGTATTTTGCAGCTGTGACTTATTAAACTGATAGTTCGGTAATTTTCACATCTGTCAACACCTGCTTTCTTTGGGATTGGAATTATTATATTCTTCTTGAAGTCTGAGGGTATTTCGCCTGTCTCATACATCTTGCTCACCAGATGGTAGAGTTTTGTCATGACTGGCTCTTCCAAGGTCATCAGTAGTTCTAATGGAATGTTGTCAACTCCCAGGGCCTGGTTTCGACTCAGGTCTTTCAGTGCTCTGTCAAACTCTTCACGCAGTATCTTATCTCCCATTTCATCTTCATCTACATCCTCTTCCATTTCCATAATATTGTCCTCAAGTACATCGCCCTTGTATAAACCCTCTATATACTCCTTCCACCTTTCTGCCTTCCCTTCTTTGCTCAGAACTGGATTGCCATCTGAACTCTTGATATTCATTCAAGTGGTTCTTTTCTCTCCAAAGGTCTCTTTAATTTTCCTGTAGGCAGTATCTATCTTACCTCTAGAGAGATAAACCTCTACATCCTTACATTTGTCCTCTAGCCATCCCTGCTTAGCCATTTTGCACTTCCTGTCGATCTCATTTTTGAGACGTTTGTATTCCTTTTTGCCTGCTTCATTTACTGCATTTTTATAGTTTCTCCTTTCATCAATTAAATTCAATATTTCTTCTGTTACCCAAGGATTTCTACTAGCCCTCGTCTTTTTACCTACTTGATCGTCTGCTGCCTTCACTACTTCATCCCTCAGAGCTACCCATTCTTCTTCTACTGTATTTCTTTCCACCATTCCTGTCAATTGTTCCCTTATGCTCTCCCTGAAACTCTCTACAACCTCTGGTTCTTTCAGTTTATCCAGGTCCCATCTCCTTAAACTCCCACCTTTTTGCAGTTTCTTCAGTTTCAATCTGCAGTTGACAACCAATAGATTGTGGTCAGAATCCACATCTGCCCCTGGAAATGTCCTACAATTTAAAACCTGGTTCCTAAATCTCTGTCTTACCATTATATAATCTATCTGATACCTTTTAGTATCTCCAGGATCCTTCCATGTATACAACCTTCTTTTATGATTCTTGAACCAAGTGTTAGCTATGATTAAGTTATGCTCTGTGCAAAATTCTACCAGACGGCTTCCTCTTTCATTTCTTCCCCCCAATCCATATTCACCTACTATGTTTCCTTCTCTCCCTTTTATTACTGACGAATTCCAGTCACCCATGACTATTAAATTTTCGTCTCCCTTCACTACCTGAATAATTTCTGTTATCTCGTCATACATTTCATCTATTTCTTCATCATCTGCAGAGCTAGTTGGCATATAAACTTGTACTACTGTAGTAGGCATGGGCTTTGTGTCTATCTTGGCCACAATAATGCGTTCACTATGCTGTTTGTAGTAGCTAACCCGCACTCCCATTTTTTTATTCATTATTAAACCTACTCCTGCATTACCCCTATTTGATTTTGTATTTATATCCCTGTAACCACCTGACCAAAAGTTTTGTTCCTCCTGCCACCGAACTTCACTAATTCCCACTATATCTAACTTCAATCTATCAATTTCCTTTTTTAAATTTTCTAACCTACCTGCCCGATTAAGTGATCTGACATTCCACGCTCCGATCCGTAGAACGCCAGTTTTCTTTCTCCTGATAACGATGTCCTCTTGAGTAGTCCCCGCCCGGAGATCCGAATGGGGGACTATTTTACCTCCGGAATATTTTACCCAAGAGGACGCCATCATCATTTAATCATACAGTAAAGCTGCATGTCCTCGGGAAAAATTACGGCTGTAGTTTCCCCTTGCTTTCAGCCGTTCGCAGTACCAGCACAGCAAGGCCGTTTTGGTTAATGTTACAAGGCCAGATCAGTCAATCATTCAGACTGTTGCCCCTGCAACTACTGAAAAGGCTGCTGTCCCTCTTCAGGAACCACATGTTTGTCTGGTCTCTCAACAGATACCCCTCGGTTGTGGTTACGCCTACGGTACGGTCATCTGTATCGCTGAGGCACGCAAGCCTCCCCAACAACGGCAAGGTCCATGGTTCATGGCGGAAGCGCAGCCTCTTATCTTTCTCTAACGATTTTACAGGAACTATTCTCTGAAAATATATGATTTTTGCCTTACTTGTAGCGTTATATGTCAGCTTCGTGCCCATCACCTCGCTAATGACCATTCTTATTGTGATGTACACATTTTAGTAAGACACTACGCAAAACTCAAAAAGTTTGCAACGAAAATTAGGGGTCTCTATGATTTTGCGTTTGGTGCGTATTACACCATATGTTGCTGCATATGAAATTTAGCTAACATGCTGAATTTTTGTTTAGACTTGGGAGGAGATCTCTATCTGCCTCCGATCTCGAGAAAATGAATCCCATGTAGCGCGCTCACTTCCGATCCCACGCCCACGAGAATGAAATACTCGCAACATCTCTCGTATCTCCTAAACCGCTCGAGACATCGAAACGAAAGTTTAACGAATGATAGCACACAAGGAGGAGAGTGTTTTGCCAATTATTAAACACACGGAACTTTCTTATCTATGGCGATATATCACTACTTATACTTCTTTATTTATTTCAATCCAGTGACTGTAATTTCTTAAGAGTTATCGACAGCTAGCGAAACAAGAGCTTCCTAGTATGAAAATAAACATGAAATTTCTTCTTTTATGTTACTGCAAACCGATACTATGAGGTTTTTCGTAAGCTATTGAGCTCTGTAATTGCCAATTACTTGTTTAATGAGGCCCTGCGTTTCGGAATTCTGTCTCAATAGTTGCTGTGAGGTGAGTTTGGCAAATTACATTGTGACAAAGGAAGTACAATTAAACCAGTCACCAAGAGAAATGTGGCCTTTACTCATAAATGGTGATGCTTCTTCGAATGAGAAAAGGTTAACCACTCACACAAAAACAGATTGGCAATTCTGTTGGAATTTTGGTGGAATCCCCGTAACCCATCGTATTTTTAACACTGAGCGACGGGAATGGAAACTTACCAAAGGATTTTATTCCATCTCTTGATCTGAGCAGTATTAAAATAATGACGAGCGTTCCTTCAGTCGGTATGATAGGCACGTGCCAGATACTGTTTACTCACCTAGGGCTTGCCAAATTGACAATGCGTGATCGCGAATAAAATAGTTGTTATTGAGAAAAATAAACAACTGATCTGTCGCACAACACAATGGTCAGTGTATTGTCAGCAGCGAAGGATAATGCGCGCGACAGGAATGCACAAGCTAGCCATGTGTGCCTTGTGAGATGGAGTTCGAAAAACATTGTCATGAAAGTAAATCTGCCTTTGTCAGCAGCACATTTCAACAAATTAAATATATCTAATCTTAACACTCTTTTAGGATATTCCTACTTTCGTAATAATACCGACCATTTTCTTCATTCGTGTAGCCTGTTGTTGTATAATTAGTGTATTAATGCTGATAATGTCCATGCAACAATTGAAATACTTTTTCTCATCACGGCGAACCAATTAAAACATTGTCATTTGTGACTGCTTTTCGACTGTTTCTAGCTTTCAGTGGAAATATGTTGTTCACATGCATGTAGTACAGTGTGTCGTATTACATTATTAAATACATATCAGAGTAATCACAGTGAAACTTCTATACTTCAGATCTTGGACGCTTTTTACCACAAGAACAAAGGGATCACACCTGTGGAGATTATCCCTTTCTAAATTTTCGTAACAGATCGCACAGATACGCTAGCTTACTAGGCAGCGAGAATATAACCTTGCTTTTCTGCCTTGATTCTTAATCACATGATTTTATAATATTCCTTGCTTCCTTATTCACTACCCTCTGTCCCTTCTTGCGATCTGAAAACATCACGGAGGCATATGGTGCAATTCCAGCGGCCAATGGCTCATCAGTTACTGAAGAATACATTTTTCTTGACAGAAGAAAAACAAAACAAAACTATGCAGATATAAATAAGAGAAAAGTATAACGTGCTAACGAAGAAAGCTGGAGCGTTTAAGTGGCGAAAAACGAAACACTACCCAAAGGCAATAAAATTCAGTACACAGTAAGGCAAAATTTATCGTATTGGCAATACTACCACTGCTGATATGCGCCGTTCCGATGTGAGCATATGGCCGGGCTACTTTTCCGCTCCCCTCCTTAAATTTCCCACGATGGCAAGCGCGACGCGCGGCGCGAGAAACTGTGCCGCAACCACAACGCCGCGCGACCTGGCGCAGGCGCGTGTCGCGTCCCAGTCGCGTCCCAGTCGCAATTTGCGCGGCCCCATTTGAACCTGGGATGTTACAAAAACTCGCGCTGCGCTGCGTCGCGGCACACGCGCTATACGCGTCTCAATTTGCGCCTAGCCTAAGATCCGCGCACTTATTTGTCAATCGTGAACCGACGAGTCTGTTAATTTAATCTCGCTTTTGGAGCAGACGCTGTTTGTCTATGCTCCAAATGCAGGTACAACATTTCTAACATACTCTGGCACTGTCTTTAAAGAAGAAGAAAGCAAGATGCTGGTCCAGAGGTGATTTAGAATGAGAAATACACAAGCTGTAACCTGTTAAAGGGAAATGTTACACTCGGAACGTGACGGCTACGTCAGCTTTCTGCGAATGGACAGGGAAACTTCGAATAACTTGTTTGGAGCACCTTCCCGCTCACATTGAAAAAGAAGACACAAGTATGAGAAAATTTGTTCTCTTCTACTTGGTATTCTATGACAGATTATTAAGGTACCACAATGTGGGAACATGAAGCCTGCATCGCCCTTGGAAGAATTTCGACTTTTTATTTTACTGCGTGTTGTGCGTAGAATGCTGATTTTCTTCTTAACCTTATCCTGCGTAAACTATGGCTGGGAAAGATGCGACACGCCTACTATTTTGGTAACTGCCAGTGCTATTTTATTTTCGTGCTTGATCGTAGCTTGCACGGGTTGTGGTGACTCACGATACGCTCATATATAAATTCTAACAAAAGTATTTCACTAAGCCTGTGCAGCCGGCCGAAGTGGCCGTGCGGTTAAAGGCGCTGCAGTCTGGAACCGCAAGACCGCTACGGTCGCAGGTTCGAATCTTGCCTCGGGCATGGATGTCTGTGATGTCCTTAGGTTAGTTAGGTTTAACTAGTTCTAAGTTCTAGGGGACTAATGACCTCAGCAGTTGAGTCCCATAGTGCTCAGAGCCATTTGAACCATTTTGAACTAAGCATGTGCGGCAAAACACCATCACACAAAGCCACGTTTTCAAATTTTCAATCAATCAAAATTTCGCTCAAACACGTCAAACACGCCCCGTGTCAAACAAAACCCTACACGTTCAAATATTTGGCACGCAGAGTAAAATTTGGTGCCACTATTTGATTGTGTAGCGGGCCTTTAGGTGTTTTTAAGGACGAATTGCGTATCTGATAGTCTCAGCAGTTATACGTACGCCATACGAAAATGTGCAGCGTAACTGACAGGCAGAATTAGAGATCTCCCCAATGTGTACAGATTTGGCCACGATTTGCTGTGTAAAAGTTT
This sequence comes from Schistocerca americana, assembly GCF_021461395.2. NCBI lineage: Eukaryota > Metazoa > Arthropoda > Insecta > Orthoptera > Acrididae > Schistocerca > Schistocerca americana. Next base: position 134,862,418 of record NC_060129.1, on the reverse strand, counting down.
CGGGAAACATAACTTCAGTAGAGTACCCGTCTTGCAAGTAAAACGCTTTTAAGATGGGTTCATTATTACGGGGAAAGCAATTTTTAATTATGAAACTAGCAAACTTTCAAAACTATGGAGAGAAGCACTACCGCAGAAGAGGTGAAGGGAAGGCCAGAAGAGATAGAAGGGGGAGGGGGGGGGGGGGGACAGGGTGTGGGCAAAATCACCGGGCATCAGGCGTCATGGGGGGCCCCACGTCTCTCAAGGCTTCGGCGGCTCTAGAATACAAAGCTGGCAAATACGAGGTTGCTTTTGTAAAATAATTTCTTCATCCTGCACCAGCGTGGCCCATCCAGCTCTCGCTTTTCACTTTTACCATTCTTACAGGTCAGCTGCACGCAATTCTATTTCTTGCTTAATCTTGAATGCACGACTTTTTCTTTAGACACTATACATTGAAACCACGTTACTTGTGATGGAATCTGAAGTGTGCTTCCTTTAAATGCTGTCGGAAAAACTGCCAAAGCATTTGCGTAACAAATGTACACAGCAACAGCTGTAGAATGTCGCTATGATCTGTTACGATTGCCAGCAACTTTAAAATCTAAGATAATCTGATTGCATCACAAGGTGATTTTACACGAAATATACAGAAAATATTTTCATTCGAGAGTGGACACAAAAAAAAATACAGTAAAATTTGATCAATGCAGAACGTGTATAAGTCGGAAATCTGCCCAAACCGTAGAAGTATTTCAGTCCTGACACATTCAATACACTTTTACAAGCTAACATTTTTTTTAAATATATACAGCGGAAGGTGTCTAAAACGGATCGCAAACTCTACGACTTTATTAAGAATTTACTGTGTAATGCCGAAAGTTAACTTTGACACAAAGACAATATATGCCTGACTGTCTGCTCGGCGGCGCAAAACCGAGAAAAGAGCAGATGTGCGGCGGGCGTGGGCACCAGACTGCACCGCTCTGTGCAACAACGAACAGGTTAGCGAGTAGTGTCGGTGCATCAAAGGAAATGGTTCGTTCGTGAGCGCTCGGTTTGGCGGGGTCTCTGGTTTTCCATAATTATTGACGCATAGTGGGTAGGAGGGGGGGGGGGGGCGCACGCTGGAACACTGTGGCGCAACTGTGGACGCTGCTGCAGTCGGTGCAGTGAAGGAGACGAGTGTTGTTCCGATGACGCACTAACAGCATTATTTTCTGTCCGTTTCATTTGACTAGTAGCGCCTTAAGTGATAAAATGATTCGAAGGACAAGGACAAGTCGCAAACACTTACACTTAATGAAAACATTTAGATACTCGAGGCGAGTGGGAAAGAGTAACTCTCTGTACACGAAATAACGCTGCGTTTCAAATGCGGTAAAAAACAAATTCACGATGCTTTAAGAAACAAGAAGAAGATACTGGATGAATGGATGATTGGGATGGGGCAAATGAAAAGAAAGGCGAAGAAGACGGGAGATGAAGAAACTAACGGAATAATGTGGGAATGGTTCGTAAGTGCGTGGGAAAATAACTTACCTTTTTCTGGACCCACGTTGCATAGTGAGCCAAAGAGCTTGGAAACACCGGGTTTATGCATACATGGGAAGGCTGTACGGTTCCAGAGCTAGGCACAACATCGTGTGGAATGAAGTGTGTGGGGAAGCTAAGGATGTGCAGCAAAGTGTAGTAACAGAACGGAAGACAATATTGTGCAACCTAACTGCGGATTATGATCCGAAAGACGTGTTCAGAGCCGATAAAACGGGTCTGTTTCGTCGCGCACTGTCTTCAGAATCTCTAGCAATTCGAGGTGAAAATACCCTTTCCACAACAGCAGTTGTGACTGGTGCAGCAAGAGCAAAACTCACAAGCGTCTCTGTTTTTGTACATTAAGTACCTGTATTTTTAAGGGGATGGAATACATCACACTATCTCTTAGCTGTTTCCAAATTAGTTGCTTCCCATTCCTCAAGTTTCTGCGACACAATGTTGTTCACACATCCTATCTGAAATGTTGCACATCAGTCTACTGTCTTCAGAATTATCAGAAAATTTAAAAATTCTGCCCAAGAAACAGAATTTTTTAGCGTTGTATAATGAAATGATTTCAGAGGTTGAAGTGGAGAACGCCATTTTTCCAAATAAGTCAGTTGAGTGTCTTAAAATAAATTGATAACAGGCTCGTATTTTAACTGAGTAAAAATACTTCCTTTCCCAAGTTAAATAAAAATGAAAAAATTATTGAAGTTTGAAATTTACCAAACTTCCTGTTAATGGTTTTTTTTCTTTAAGCACGCTGAAATCGTGGTTATTTGCAACTTTTGGATTGAATTTAAAAACATTTTTAACTGACATTGTGTGAAATGAAGCCAAATAAGTGACTGTGGGTTTTCGAAAAATTGTTTCAGCAACGTGGGACACCTACCCTGAGATAGAAAATGAGATTTCCAAGGTTCATACATATCAACTCCTCTTAAAAACTCCTCTGAACAATGTCAACAATCTAGTTTTAATACTACCTATAACTTTTTTGTATTCAGTATCAACGAAATCACAGAACCATTTCAGTTCACCCATGTCACAATACTGAAGAAATTAATTCACTGTTGTTTCTGTGTCAGTGGGAAGAACTTATTTCTGCACTTGATCTCCAGTGTGTTCTACATGGACTGCACAACGGGTGCCTTCCATGCTCACCTCGAGAACACTGTTCAGTTAGGAACAGACAATGTTTACTCCACGCATCTTGTGGCACCAAAGGTGGTATCACAATTACCTGCCAAAACGTGACAATCGTGTCAACTATATTTTTAATTTTTAAAATATGCAGGTTATATCCCAGCTAATAATCCTGCTGTTTCTCCACCGGTGCTCGGAAGACACTTTGCACTGCACATCTTTCGCAGTAATAACTTTAAGCTTTCGTGATTTCGTGCATCCAACATGACAGACACACACTTAGCATTTTTAAAACGTTCACTAAAATCGACTCCTACTTTCTCTCAGAACATTCAAATTTCTTCTGGAACAGCCCTCTGACGAGAACAGTAGTGCTGTCTATTGAACGGAAAGAACAATTGTGCTTTGTGGTGTGGAAGCCAAGCACGACTTCTTCCGCAGCGATACGTTTCTGTCCCTCTATTTGTAGTGTGTGACATGAATTTCAGTTTGATACGTCAAATTGTCCCACAGAAAAAGACTCTACAAAGAACGAAATGAAAAACGACTAACGGATAAAAGAAAAACCAAAGTACTTTTTCGGGCTATGTAATTACAGATTAAAAACTCTCCGTTACTTTCCTTTAATGGCACCGTGAAGCATTGTTTCTTTCCAAGTCTCATGTCTTCATTGTTATAGGTCAACACAAAGAACGCTACTTCTCTTGGCTGTGCGTCATTTCGACTGTCAAAACGTGTCACATAAGTGGCCGTAAGTTTTCCCTGGCGTCACCTACAAGCACACAACTTTTCCACCGCTAACATTTTCAACTTGATACGCCAAAGTCTTCCTCTGTTTGTAGTTTATCCGTACTTAAAAAGAAAGTTATGCTGCTAGAAATTCTCGCAGAAACGGCGATCAGTCGCTTCTTTTTCTTTATGTGTTGCGTTTTGTCGACACGTCCCCCATGTTCAATGAAAAATACTGAACGACACAGCGTACATTGTACCTTCGTATAGTCGTGGTTTACTTCGACAGGGAACTCTCCTTTCATGGTTTTAGAGGAAGAACACTTTCCTCTCCTCGTATTAACGGGCACGAGTTTCCCTCACATGCAGCAAACAACAGACAATGGAGGGCACTAAAGCGAGCCTGCCGAACCCTGTGTTGCAACTGCCGGCTACTTCTAACTGTTGTCCCTAACAGTCTGAAGACATAGTGTCGGTTGCATCTGCGCGCCTCTCCCCGTCGGAGGTTCGAGTCCTGCCACGGGCATGGGTGTGTGTGTCGTCCTTGGCGTAACTTAGTGTTAAGTGGGATTAAATAGTGTGTAAGCTTAGGGACCGACGAGCTCAGCAGTTTGGTCCGATAGGAACTTAACACCACCACCTCGGTTGCATCTACTACAAATTTGTCACACAACGGTGAATAGCTAATCCGTAACTATGAATACAATTGAACAGTGATAGCACTTTAACGTTCTTTAACGACAACTAGTTACATCCGTCCTTCACTTCCGGCGTAGCAAGTGATCGAGACGAATCGCGACAGAAAATCATCTGTACACACCCGCCCTCAACCCGTGACCAAAATACAGCGTCTTCTTTCATCTTTGCGTTCACAGAAAGCGGTATTTGGTAATCGGTTTACAAAATCTGGTTTTGGGAGCCCCATGTAGGAGGGGGTGTGTGTTACCAGCTGTATAGCGCGGGACGAGATGAACGGCCTGTGGCGTGGATGGGACGCAGGCTGCCCGGCCGTGCCGACACCGACGTCGACGCCTCGCCCGCCCTGCCGCAGCCGAGCTGGGAACGCCGCCCCGTGACGTCAGAGCTGGGTGGGGGCCGCCGCGCGCCTCAGCTGTCTGTGCGGCCCAGTTCACTGTTGACTGTTGAGGGAGCGGCCGAGAGGACAGGAGCGTGCGACGTGAGAAAGGTAAGGCGGCCAGCAGGCTACTGGAATTTCTGGACGCTGCCGATGTTCTGCACGCTTTTGGGTGGTTTGTCGCGTAATTCAATAAGGGCAACGTCAAGGAACTGCTCTTGTCTAGTATATTCTCGTACTTTTAAAAATCACGATGGCTACGAACAAAGGGGTCACGAACAGGGTGTTAAATTACCGGTTTGAGTGTTCAGTAATTTATTGCTCGTTATTTATCGCCTTGCTCGAGCCTTTTAACCGGTGAAAACTTGAGCAAGAATAAGGTAGAACGGATGGAAAATACCGCCACATTCAGTCGGCTAGTATTTCGATGGCAGTGTAGATTTCTGCAGAATTCTCGTACCAAACGTATTTAATATGAAAACCTCGCGTTCTTGATTATGTTCGTAGGACGCAAGTTTGCGAAAACTATCAAACTCTGCAATTGTGGCTGGGTGAGTTTTATAGCGACACGGCGTCTGCTGCCACTGGTTCCAGCAGCCGTGGTTGTCTGTAACACTGGACCGCCAGCCTGGAACCGGAGGTCGGTTACAGGTTGCCTGTCTAGCGGTTTGCAGGGATGACAAATTTGTTTTTCAATATTTCGCCTACTTTTGCCGACTTTAACCATCTAAAATGTTGTCCTACCGTACTCATTCAGAGGTATAATCTGACATTACGGGGTCCACACAGTAACACAACTACCACAGTTGGTAACTTGGCGTGTCTCGAGGTGACGTATTTCATGGCGGTGAAATACGCGGACGTTATTCAGCCAGTCTTTCAGAATGACGGCAGTTATTCACACACACACACACACACACACACACACACACACACACACACACACACATATATACGTGAAGTAGCACATTTCGCCGGTCATGCAGTCACCTTCGGCATCAGACTTAACGTTTTAGTTTATTACTTCATTGGAAATGACCCTATACTGCCAACAGTTTGCCGACATTATCCACGCACCCCATACGAAGTGTTGGCAAAATTACATCGTTGTACAGATATGACGTCACACACGTTTAGCCGCGCGAAAAACTGGCTTTTGTTTTGGCGACTTGGAAAACACGTTAAGAATAATTTCAAACTATCACTAAACTTTTTCTCGCCTACAGGCTTAACATCGAGTCTTACACACGTTAATTCGTCTGGAAAGTAATGAGACGTCGGAAGTTGTTTTGTGCATGGGCATTCCGAATACTGTGTAATCCACTCGCGGATCACAACAGGTGGCGCCATGCCGACGTGCTTCTGGCTTTGAAACGCAGCACTCGCGTTCACTTCACTATTTTAACAATTCTCTGGAGTTCAGATTGCGATGCGCGAGCGATTTGTTGCTTTGTCTAATATCCTGGTTAGACTGAGGCGAAGATTTGAGTGGTAGTTGGCGAATTCTTGAGAATTTATCCTAATGTTTGTGCCTCTTCAAGTAAACCTTTCGTATTGTTTATCGTTCTGTGACGTCACGTCTCCTAGTTTGAGATTACTGATGAAAGGCAAGCGGTAACACAGCACAATTTTTCTGCACTACACGACGCTGCAGCGCTTTGTCTGTTCGTTCTCGTGTTAATATTTGTCTGATAAGAGAGCCTGGTGTGTCGACAAAGCAACGCATCAGAGATCTCTTTGAGACGCGTCGTGTTCTGCGTGGCTTGTCGTGCTTGCGCATCAGTCGCATCGTAAGTGACGAAAGAATGAATATTACCGATTGTGAAACTGTCACCAACTTCTGTACTCGAGGTTCAAATGACACGATTAAAGTGCTGTGTAAATTTTTGTGTGCAGGCTATTAACGACGGTAGAGTAGATTTAATTTCTCATTTCCAGTGCAATAGTATCGAACGTGGGGGTAGATTTGTTGTCGCTTTCCGTTAGAGGGGTGAATCACGTCAGAATGGTAACATTTGTAGAGAGATTTGCTAATTATATTTGACTGAAACCTATAGTAAATACTTCGTTTAGCCACTTACTGTTAATGAAGCCTTACCCATCATCGATGTTAAGCCTCTGTTTCGGAATTACTGGCAGGCACTAACGTCTTACTGACGCAGTGCTGGAAATGTGTATTAGTTAGAGTGCACATCGCCATAAAACGCAAATTTGAGTACCACAACTATATAAGTTTCAATTTGGACAATCGGTGTGTTGATGTACCAGTTATCGAAGTTAAGTTTTCTTCCCTGTCGCAGGGACAGGATGATTTCATAAAAGTCGCACGAATTCTGTGAATAATAATTACCCCGATATCGGTGCTCCAAATTGCTTTCACTCTTTCCACGTTGAAGTTTGTGTGGTGGTTTTCGTATTTATACTGGTCTATCAGAAAATATGCAACGCAATTGATGCACACCGTATTAAAGACCTCTCCAAAACGTCTCGTGTGTAGCGAGATTAGTTGTGTGGAAGTGTGGGGAAATGTGACGTTGACGGATGAACAGTAGCCGCAGCAGAAAAACAGTTTCATAAAAAGGCCGTCAGACGTTCAGACAGCCGCGGAGGTCCGGCGTGGGCCGTTAGCTGTCGTATGGCCGCGAAGCTCGGTAGCTATACTGATGCGTCAATGGGGAACGGATTTACACTGGAAAGAAATTACTTCGAATTTTGGAAATGTTTCTATAAGTAATGGATTGGGAACGGAACGTGGGCAGCAAGGTCGAAACAAGTTGAGGAACGCAGAATGTTGATTTTATTATTAACCGCCACTTGCACAATTCGTTCAGTATGAGCACCGGAGATGTTGCACAGCGAGAGATTGGCACCTGGTAACCAAAACTGGAACAAATTTTTTCCAGCGCAGACTGGTATCGCATTAACGCGTTAGCATATCTACCAAGTTGCGTTGCCATACGATAATTACAGACCACAGTGGACATCGGCGAGTAGGTGCATTTTACTTCCGACCAGCCGCCTCTGTCGAAGAAAAAAGCGATTGGCGAGAATTTCGCTGTCGCCTGTGTGGCCCGTTTGGTCATAAACCATTCAGTAGTCAGTCAGTTAAAAGGAATCTACAGTTGTCTGACTTCCGTTGTGTGTTCCATTTCTGTTAAAGCACCAACTCTCGGTACGTTCTGTAAATACCCGTATCTTCAGTACAGGCGGCTGTCTGAACTGGAGTAGGTCGCAGATGCCGATACTGGACTTCGACATTGACTCGTGGCGTAATGATGTGATGTGTGACGTCACACACACTTACGGACACAACAGAACGCAGTGATGTTCTCATGGCTGCCATATTATTTTTTGTAATGTATGCTGTGGTGCAAAAGTCATGTGTTGCATAGCCTGAGTTCTAGGCTAGCCCGACAGGTTACAGTATCGTTGTAAGTTACTGGAGCCAAAGAAATGCAATGTTATGGTATCAAAAAATCTTGCTGTGGCACGTATTTTACGCATGTTAGATTTCGAAGAGTGTTCTATGTCCATTTTGATGTCATGGGTCGAAATAAGTTGGAATCGGCACTATTTTTCACTAGTGGGCACCGTTCATCCCTAGTGTAAAGGCACGCCGGCAGGTGTGGCCGTGCGGTTCTGGGCGCTTCAGTCTGGAACCGCGTGACCGCTACGGTCGCAGGTTCGAATCCTGCCTCGGGCACGGACGTGTGTGATGTCCTTAGGTTAGTTAGGTTTAAGTAGTTCTAAGTTCTAGGGGACTGCTGACCTAAGCTGTTGTCTCCTATAGTGCTCAGAGCCATTTAATTTTGGTCAAGACGCGCGCAGCCTTTGCACGAAGAGGCGTCGGTGCAGCCAGCCAGCCGCGCACGCCCCTGACACGTGAGCACGGCACCCTGCGGGAGTCCCCACGTCACAGGCGAGTACAGCAGAGGTGGGCCAACTGAAACACGTACCTGTTTCGAAACAAATAAAACGTACCTGTTTCGAAACAGTTTGTGTTTTGTAGTCGTGTAGACCTAACATTGTCATCTTGAATGTGTACTGTGTAAATATTTCCGTATAAACACAAATGAGATGTGAGAGTGCTGATTAAATCGCAGAAACTATGAAACTTTCACTTAGGTGTCTTGACAGTTTTATATTTCCTGCAGCAAATGCGCTGCTTTCGTGTCGTGTGACTTTTATACATTCCAACTGGCTGAGGACAGAGTCGGTATGTTTCACATAGCAGATTTTCCCAAACTCGTTTCTCTTTATTGTAGCTCCTAATTTTGATAGTTTTATGAGTGAAAATCTGTATGGGCTCTTGCATATCATGAGATGTAATTTATTGAGATAGCGTTCTGGGAAGCGAGGCACTGAAATAACATTTATGAGTGTGCCACTCACTCTTTTCTTACAGTTAAATTTTCCATTGTTTGTCTCACAGAGCAGGCCTGCAAAGTGACTGATTCACACAGATCAAAAAATTGCGCCGGCCGGAGTGGCCGTGCGGTTCTGGGCGCTACAGTCTGGAACCGAGCGACCGCTACGGTCGCAGGTTCGAATCCTGCCTCGGGCATGGATGTGTGTGATGTCCTTAGGTTAGTTGGGTTTAATTAGTTCTAAGTTCTAGGCGACTGATGACCTCAGAAGTTAAGTCGCATAGTGCTCAGAGCCATTTGAACCATTTTGAACCATCAAAAAATTGCCATAACAGACTTTAGCATATAACGCAGTCAAATATGGCAGTTTTTCATCAAACATTAGCTGGGTACAGCTCATAATATGTAACCTGATAGAACTGGAAAACATGTTAAAACATTTCAAGGTAACTGAAATGCAGAGATCGGTATGTTCCCTTGAAGTATAAAATCCAGACTAAGATTTAAATAATTCGCACAGGCAGGTACAGATTCCATCCTCAAGTTTAGCAGTTACTGTATTAATAGCCTCATTGCAGTCTAATGTGAGTTTTTAAGTCTCAGACAATGACTTTGTAAACCTTTGCTTAATAAGACAACTTTTGGCAAGGTTACATTTCTTTCGCTGCTAATTTCTGTTGTGACTTGCACTAAAGGAGAGTATTTCACAAGATTTTTCAATACCTGACCGTTGGACAGTTTTGTTGATAAATCCGCACTGAAGATGGCGAGGGTGTAAAGGCTGTTTGATTTTCAAAAGCCTGTCAACGTTTCATACAAGGAATTCCATCTCGTAGGGCAATGTTGTTTCGGCGTTAAAATAGGGACGCCCATTTCCTTACGAATATTGTGTAATTTCTCAAATGCTTGAGGACTTCTTTTGAAAAATTCCGTTATTGACTTCACTTTTGCTCTTGTCTCAGTAATTGGTTCAAGGCTTACTTCCACAGTTAGATTCAGTGTATGTGCAAAACAAGGTACATGCCACCATTTGCACATCACTGCCTCCACCATATTAGATGTATTATCTGTAGTGCAAGCTATAATTTTATTGGCAATACCCAAAACTGATATCACATTTTGTAATTCACTGGAATGGTTTTTAGCTGTATGTTTGTTATGGAATTTAAAACTAGATATCAAATATGACTTATGATTGCAGTTTTCATTAATGAAGTGAGCAGTCACTGCAATATAATTCTCATTGTTCACAGATGTCGATCTATCAGTCGTAATGCAGATGTAGGATGTAGCTTGCACTGCAGATCGTACTCGTGTTAAGGTGTTGTCGAACACTTGAGAGAGTAAACTGTTGGAGACATGTCTCAACATCTATTCGTCTATTTTGCCTCGTTTGGATGAAGGTACTGCTCTTATTGCAAATCCAGCCATCACTGTATACCACACCTACCCAGATTCCTGAACTGGCTTCGTCACTTCCCAGATTCATAAAAACTGGTTTCGACCGAGTTTCACTTAAATTGACTGTTGGATGCTAATGTCCCAAAAGTCTGTTTAAGCAAGAAGTAGAACTATTAAACGACAACACTGCCGAACGTTTCCTCAGGATTCATCCTCTTAAAATAATCCCCCACAGTGCTTCATAACGACATAGCTCAAGACAGTAGAACCACCACGAACGGAACTGGAGGCGGGAGCAAACTGCAGAAAAAACGGATACGCTTCTGCGATTCCCACATCCCGTTAGTACGGGTAATCTACCCGTCCAGCTAATTTGCATGCACACAAAGGAAACCATTGTGGATAATAGGCACATTAACTATACTCACAAACAACGCCACGTAATTCGAATATATAACGGGAAAAATTTTCGTCCCTCAAGGTGTTTCGAACCATTACGATATAAATTTACCCCGCTTCCCAGCCCTTCCCGTTCACCAGAACACCACCAGTGATACATCAAGCAAGCTTGCTTGCAATTACACCTACATCTTATTTATGTACATGTCTTAAAACTTCACTCCACGCCTTTTTTATTCAATATATTGTAGGCTTACATGCGTTTTTCGATATCATTACTGTAAATGAACAGAGAAGCGTATGTTGTAAAAGATGTGTAATTTAAATGAATGACTTTCACACATTTATTATTTTGAATGTGAATAGTGTGCGTTATTTTATTGTTTGGTTAGTGTTTATAAAGTAGATATTACGCCATATCGGAACCGGGCAGTCAGCTAGAAACGAAGTTTTACTGTCTGAAGTCTTAAGCTTCATGCTGTTGTTCGTGAAAAAGATTTCGACACTCTTGAAAGTGTTTCATGAAGTGATATGCAATATGTGTTTCAGTATCTGTGCCCGAATCTCATCCGACACAGAGCGGAATGAAACATCACTGTTTCTATACAATTAGTCCGTTCCACGCTTAAGTGGAGTGAAACAGCGTTATTTTGAAACAACGATACAGTTTTTGTGTCTGGCTCGAGATCGAATCTGGTTCCGTTATTCGAGCCAGGGCAGAATGAAACCACTGTTTGGAAACACAGAACCACAGCCGTTTCGAAATACTGAAACAGTTCCGCGTATCGATACACTGTATCGAAACATAGAAACAGCGTCCAAGTCTACAGTACAGATCGGGCTGTTTCGTCCACGGTTTTGTTTCGTTTGCTCTGTTTTATTACGTCTCACTTAAGTTACCCTTTTTCGTGTGCTTTCAAATTTTCGTTAGCTCATTGGCCGAGTGGTCTAAAAAGAAACAAAATGGATCTGAAGAATATTCCCGTGCATAGTTACGACGCGAGTAACAATCAGTATGGCTTCTGAATAATACAATAAATAATCGAGTTGAACTTTTTACTGCTGATGTTACGACGAAACGTGCTTTCCAATGCAGTGGCAACACAGATTTATTACTAATGGCCTTCTGTATAATATTCATGTTGATTCTAGAAACAATATAGTGGAAATAATAGTGCACTGAAGCCCTCTTTCTATCGTTACATTCCCGACAACAAACATCGTGAGAAACTATAGTTCAGTTCTTTTATCTTGGCGGCTCGCGCATGCCCGCCCAGACGCGGGAGATTGCTGCGTTGCCAGTTGCACGCGCCAAGAGAAGCAGCGCCATAGTATAGTATAGTTCGCAAACTTACGTTTAGGGAGGAGCGCGCAGTTTATGAAGTAAAGCCGCCACGGCCGCATTAAGCCTTTCGCTGTTACTCAGACATGCTCCCCGCATTCCGCGCTGTGCGCCATTTTGTCATCACTGCACTGCTCGCCTGTGCAGAAACATGGGATTGCCACTGATTTGATACACTTATCATTAGATTTCACAAAAACTATTTGGCCCAAAAATTTGATTTTTACACATCTTCTTGACTGATACATTCCCCCCACAAATGACTTAATTTTGTTTCGATGTTCAACGCAGTTATTGTGCAGCATTAAATGTAGTAAACCATTGCACAAAATTTTGAACAGTTTGCGGAGGTAAAAGTCCATAGCGTATACTTTCCGTATGGTCGATTTTAGTTGCCACAATGTTGAGAATGAAATCTGGAAAAGATACCTAAATTTCGTATAAAATTTACTGTATAACAATATCTCATCTAAGTACCATGTAGGTGTCGTATGTAATATTGAGAAATATTCCGTCTTTCGCGACTGTAATAAAAGTTTTATTTACACCGGGCGTTTGGCAATATTTTAAATCACTTCAATCAATCAAAAGGAAGTAGACAAAATACATTAAACAAAACTTTGGACTTACAAAACCACTAGGACTTATCAGTGAAGTGCTCTGAGCTATGTCAAATATAAATTTTGTGTGGCACACACAAACAGCATTTATTTGCTAAAACACTGATCAGCCGACACAAACGTTGAATATTGTATAACCGCAGCACAAAACCACGAAAGGTGACTTGGCAATGGAGAGACAAAATACTGTCCACTGAAGATGCTTCAAAAGAGAAAAACGCGTCTGGTCTAAATAAGACGCTTATTACAGTTGCAGAAGAGGAATATATTTCAGTACCATTGTAAAACAGCGACTGTGTAACAAAAACAAGAAAGAACGTGAGTATTATTGTGTATGTGCCTTACCTTTCATTGTTGTCAATCGCTGCGATTGTCATCTGCATCGCTGTAGTCAGTGTCGCGTTCCGAATTATCAAGTCTTAAGAGTGATGACGATGGGTTCAATCAGCTTGTCAATTACAATTTCCCTTTCCATGTCCTCCTCCTGTAGCCTTTGTGCATGCCGAACACATTCAGCCCACGCTGAAGGAGTAATTCTAAGTATTTCGTGCAAAAGCCTTTCTATATCGGCAATTTTAAACGTCACTTTTAGTTCTGCGAAATTGTATTGACAATCACACGGTGGCAAACCCAAAACTATATGTCCATGCTCCTGAACAATACAATCGATTTCATAAACTTTTGTGCGATGCTTATGGAGCGCTACAAGTTTCAACATTTCGGCACGAGTTTGGTTTGCAGTATGTGGTATATTTTTCCGTGCAAGCCACAACATGATATCGGCTTTTTTTGGTACTTGTTGTGGGTGTCTCGTGAACAACAGCGGAGTGATAACTCGCATTGTCCATTACAATCACCAAGTTTGCAGGCAAGTAAGGGAGAAACTGATTCCTGAACCACAATTTAAATGTCTCTGAGTTCATTTCGGACTGATAATCCCCCGAACTGTTCTTTTTTACCCGGAACACTAATTTGCTTTCTGGAATGAATCCGGAATCAGAACCAGCGTGAAGCACAATTATTCGTCCACCTTTACCAACTGGTACTTTAAACCCACCCGAACCATCACTCATTTTCCAACACGCTTTTCTTGTGTGATATTGGTTTACCAATGTTTCGTCGAAGAAAAAAAAATGTTCTTATTCCCTGATATTCTTACTTCAATAATACGTGTTACAAAATTGTGCCCTTGAAGCAGCGATATAACTATGTTCCATTAAAATCTTTCTTTCGTCATTGGTATGTACATCTTTGAATCCAATATTTTTAAGTATCTATTCATCGAAGTCATGCTACCTTTAAAATTTATGGTTTCACGCATTTCTACAGTGATGTTTTTTTACAGTAGGAAATTCGCCTGTGTTGTACATTGAACCGCGAATTTAAATTTCAAAACCTTTTGTTAAGAATTTACTTTATTTACTAGCGACTCAAGAACAAGAACATTAACACATTTAATCACAGTATGTGAGTGTGGAAGTAGTTGTCGATTAAATTTTTCCATGCAAACTGGTACTTCGGAGCTTCCACACTTCTAGATGGAAGCTAACAGTGAACTAAACTACAGATTCAGTATGTTTTCAGTGAAGAATAAATAAACGAGGGGCAGAATCGATCGTGATTGGTAACGAAAATTATGTATATAATGTGTACAAGTCTGCGCTATTGTAGAGGTCCATCTGCTCTTAAAAGAACTTCGGATGAGTTACTGTGGCACTTCGTATGTTGTAATCGAAATTTCAGATAAGGAAAGGAGCCATCCGTCACTGATACTATAAGGAAACTCAAGTGTCAGTAGGACGTGAACAACAATTAATGAATAGCGACAATGATAGGTCACCATACGTGCTAGAAAACACTGATATATAAACTACTGAGCTTTATTTTGCAGGAAGAGTAAAGCCATTGGTGTATTTATCTTTCGTACTTTGCACTGAATGAAGTTCTAGACATTAATTTTAGAATTCAAACACGCGCTACCTATTAATCATTCACGTATGTAATGGTTGATTGCTTACGGCAAGATGGCAGATGGTAATGTACGCAGTATAGGTACGAGCATTGAAGTCAGTACGTAGTTTTGGTGCTGTGTGGTCAGTTAGTACAGAAGTGCTAGTACATTCTGTGAATGGAAATATTAGGCGCTGCAGTGATTAGTTGGACACGCACAGAAGTACTTTGATAACATTGTCACGTGCATCCTTGGAGGCAGGTTATGTGTGCAAATATTATCTATATTAGTCTAAGGACTTGTAAATACAGTATTGCCAACCTGTCTGACTAATAATTAAGAGAACTTTTGGCCTTACATAAAATTAGCAAGCGGGTCGAAATCATGAGTTGAGTCGCTTAGTGACCACACCGGTACGGAAACGGAAGGCGACAGACAGAAGGCGAAATACAGGACTACCATAAATGATTCACTCGTTTGCAGAATTCTAAATTTCCAAAGTATGGCAACTACAGGTACGACTGATGGGTGGATGTAAACTCAGACTCAGCGAGTTTAAACTGTACCGACCACCCCACTGTTCCTTTGCTGGAATACACGAGATATTTGAACAAATGTGGCAGCTACAACCGTGGACGGGGGTGAACGAGATTTTTGTACGCAGTCCAAATAACTCAACAGTAGGCACAAGTCGCGAACTCGAAATACCGCAGCAAAGTGTTCCGAAGATCATGCGTCGGCGGTAACACTTCGCACGACAATAAAAAGCGGAAGGTTGCGGCCGGAGCCTTCAGATTCGCGCCACAATGGCGGGAGCACTGGAGGATGAACATGTCGCCCCCATGCTGAACTTCAGTGAAGAAGCAACGTTGCATTTATATGGAAAGGTGGCTTCCTCCTTAGGGGGTCCTTCAGGGGACCGCGTTTTCCCACCCCCACTGCCAGAGCTCAGAGAAGGCGCCAGTGTTTCTGTGCTGGCCACTGACAGCGTGTTGCTACGCGAGGTGCGGAACGAACTTTACTACCGCTTTTGTGTTTCGTGTCAGAAGTCCCTCACAGAAGATTTGTAGTGTGCAAAATGTAAACTTGGTGGGTTTATGCTTCTATTCAAGCACGGATCCTATGTGTACACGCGGTACTTCGTAAAACATGGATCTCTGATAAGGAATTAATCGTTTATACTGTTTCCCGAAGTTATTTCACGGTCGAAGATCATCTGCCGGCCGGGGTGGCCGAGCGGTTCTAGGCGCTACAGTCTGGAACCGCGCGACCGCTACGGTCGCAGGTTCGAGTCCTGCCTCGGGCATGGCTCTGTCCGATGTCCTTAGGTTAGTTACGTTTAAGTAGTTCTAAGTTCTAGGGGACTGATGACCTCAGAAGTTGAGTCCCATAGTACTCAGAGCCATTTGAACCATTTGAACTCATCTGTTTTCGCACTAACGCCCAAATAATGGCAGATGTGAAGTGGTTGCAGAACACAAAATCACCGAAAAACCCTAAACAGTGGAAAGGCATCTGCACTGGGTGAGGTACCTTCAAGATTCTGCACAAATTTTGAGGAAGAACTTGCTCCCGCCACAGAAGCTGTTCATCGCAGACCGCTGGAACGATGAGTGGTACCAAGCAATTGAAAAAATTGCTGTTTTCCAGAAAGGTCAACGGACGAATTAAAACAAGTCTACGAGATAACGCTGCCAACACGTGTGTATTGTGACACGGCCCTTAACTGCTGAAGTCCAGGAGAAATTCAACGTGCACAGGTGTCTATCGGGAGTCTGTTTTTGCGTGTACCAGCCGTCCACGCCGACGTTCTGAGCGCTCGATGTGACGGCCGCAACAGCAAATACACACTGGCAGCATCCGAGTCCCTTTACAGTGGTACAGGAAAGTTACGAAGTTCCAGTGAAAAACTAGTCTGTGTCATAATTCCACAGCTGTGGGCATTTATTATGCAATCAGAACGTTCGCCACATCTTCCACCGTACGTTAACGAAACCCGCTGCTAGATTATTTTTGGTCGTTGTGGACGTCTTTGTGCTGACGTCTCTCAATATGGGCATGGAGGCGGAATGTCCATCTTGGACTGCTCCCCGCCTTGTGGCGCAAATCTGAAGGCGCCTCCGGCCCGTGTGTCTGCTGTTGCGGCTTTCAATTGTTGCACGCGATGCAGACGGTATGGTTCGAACCGCTCACCCCCACACAGCGGTTGCAGCTGCCACATTTGGTCAAATATCTCGCATATACCAACACACGAAAACTCTTCTCTCGCTTTGTCGGCATTTTGGCAAGGCGCTGCATTCGTAGTGTCAGGTGGTACGGACAGTTTAAACTCACTGTGTTTGGCGTTATTCGTGCTCCAATCATATTTGTACATATGTTTCGGAAAATTTAGAATTCTGGAATTGATGTATGGTAGCTCTGTATTTCGCCTTCTGTCCGTCGTCTTCCCTTCTGTGGCAGTAATGTCACTGAGCGACTCAACTTACGGCTTAGATCCGCTTGCTGGTTTTATATAATGCCAATTTTTTTTAAATTTTTAGCCAGATCGGTTCAGCCAATTATATTTACGAATTCTTTGAATGACGTAGAACATACACACCTGGAAATTGAAATAAGAACACCGTGAATTCATTGTCCCAGGAAGGGGAAACTTTATTGACACATTCCTGGGGTCAGATACATCACATGATCACACTGACAGAACCACAGGCACATAGACACAGGCAACAGAGCATGCACAATGTCGGCACTAGTACAGTGTATATCCACCTTTCGCAGCAATGCAGGCTGCTATTCTCCCATGGAGACGATCGTAGAGATGCTGGATGTAGTCCTGTGGAACGGCTTGCCATGCCATTTCCACTTGGCGCCTCAGTTGGACCAGCGTTCGTGCTGGACGTGCAGACCGCGTGAGACGACGCTTCATCCAGTCCCAAACATGCTCAATGGAGGACAGATCCGGAGATCTTGCTGGCCAGGGTAGTTGACTTACACCTTCTAGAGCACGTTGGGTGGCACGGGATACATGCGGACGTGCATTGTCCTGTTGGAACAGCAAGTTCCCTTGCCGGTCTAGGAATGGTAGAACGATGGGTTCGATGACGGTTTGGATGTACCGTGCACTATTCAGTGTCCCCTCGACGATCACCAGTGGTGTACGGCCAGTGTAGGAGATCGCTCCCCACACCATGATGCCGGGTGTTGGCCCTGTGTGCCTCGGCCGTATGCAGTCCTGATTGTGGCGCTCACCTGCACGTCGCCAAACACGCATACGACCATCATTGGCACCAAGGCAGAAGCGACTCTCATCGCTGAAGACGACACGTCTCCATTCGTCCCTCCATTCACGCCTGTCGCGACATCACTGGAGGCGGGCTGCACGATGTTGGCGCGTGAGCGGAAGACGACCTAACGGTGTGCGGGACCGTAGCCCAGCTTCATGGAGACGGTTGCGAATGGTCCTCGCCGATACCCCAGGAGCAACAGTGTCCCTAATTTGCTGGGAAGTGGCGGTGCGGTCCCCTACGGCACTGCGTAGGATCCTACGGTCTTGGCGTGCATCCGTGCGTCGCTGCGGTCCGGTCCCAGGTCGACGGGCACGTGCACCTTCCGCCGACCACTGGCGACAACATCGATGTACTGTGGAGACTTCACACCCCACGTGTTGAGCAATTCGGCGGTACGTCCACCCGGCCTCCCGCATGCCCACTATACGCCCTCGATCAAAGTCCGTCAACTGCATATACGGTTCACGTCCACGCTGTCGCGGCATGCTACCAGTGTTAAAGACTGCGATGGAGCTCCGTATGCCACGGCAAACTCGCTGACACTGACGGCGGCGGTGCACAAATGCTGCGCAGCTAGCGCCATTCGACGGCCAACACCGCGGTTCCTGGTGTGTCCGCTGTGCCGTGCGTGTGATCATTGCTTGTACAGCCCTCTCGCAGTGTCCGGAGCAAGTATGGTGGGTCTGACACACCGGTGTCAATGTGTTCTTTTTTCCATTTCCAGGAGTGTATTTGTACACATAATCTGCCTCCAGGAACACCCCCGACAATGATTACAATCCATGTACTTCGGTGCCCTTACTATTAGTCACTGCTGCGCGTAATATTTCTTTCGCACAAAGTACTAGCACTTCGGTACCTCCTGACCACCCAGTGCCGACACTCAATGTACTGACTTTAATGCCAGAACATGCATGTGTACTTTATTATCCGGAATCTTCCGTAAGCAATCTACGATTCCGTTCATAAATGAATATATGCCTCCTTGCATCGCAGCCATATTATTCCTTTGTGGTACACAATTTAATTATGTACTTACGTGGAACCAACGCAGTTTCGTGTCTGACTGACGTTGTTGTTGTTGTTGTTGTTGTTGTTGTTGTCTTCAGTCCTGAGACTGGTTTGATGCAGCTCTCCATGCTACTCTATCCTGTGCAAGCTTCTTCATCTCCCAGTACCTACTGCAGTCTACATCCTTCTGAATCTGCTTAGTCTCCTCCACGCTGCCCTCAAATACTAAATTGGTGATCCCTTGATGCCTCAGAACATGTCCTACCAACCGATCCCTTCTTCTGGTCAAGTTGTGCCACAAACTTCTCTTCTCCCCAATCCTATTCAATACTTCCTCATTAGATATGTGATCTACCCATCTAATGTTCAGCATTCTTCTGTAGCACCACATTTCGAAAGCTTCTATTCTCTTCTTGTCCAAACTATTTATCCTCCATGTTTCACTTCCATACATGGCTACACTCCATACAAATACTTTGAGAAACGACTTCCTGACACTTAAATCAATACTCGATGTTAACAAATTTCTCTTCTTCAGAAACGCTTTCCTTGCCATTGCCAGTCTACATTTTATATCCTCTCTACTTCAACCATCATCAATTATTTATTTTGCTCCCAAAATAGCAAAACTCCTTTACTACTTTTAGTGTCTCATTTCCTAATCTAATACCCTCAACATCACTCGACTTAATTCGACTACATTCCATTATCCTCGTTTTGCTTTTGTTGATGTTAATCTTATATCCTCCCTTCAAGACACCATCCATTCCGTTCAACTGCTCTTCCAAGTCCTTTGCTGTCTCTGACAGAATTACAATGTCATCGGCGAACCTCAAAGTTTTTATTTCTTCTCCATGGATTTTAATACCTACTCCGAATTTTTCTTTTGTTTCCTTTACTGCTTGCTCAATATACAGATTGAATAACATCGGGGAGAGGCTACAACCCTGTCTCACTCCCTTCCCAACCACTGCTTCCCTTTCGTGTCCCTCAACTCATATAACTGCCATCTGGTTTCTGTACAAATTGTAAATAGCCTTTCGCTCCCTGTATTTTACCCCTGACACCTTCAGAATTTGAAAGAGTATTCCAGTCAACATTGTCAAAAGCTTTCTCTAAGTCTACAAATGCTAGAAACGTAGGTTTGCCTTTCCTTAATCTTTCTTCTAAGATAAGTCGTAAGGTCAGTACTGCCTCACGTGTTCCAACATTTCTGCGGAATCCAAACTGATCTTCCCCGAGGTCGGCTTCTACCAGTTTTTCCATTCGTCTGTAAAGAATTCGCGTTAGTATTTTGCAGCTGTGACTTATTAAACTGATAGTTCGGTAATTTTCACATCCGTCAACACATGCTTTCTTTGGAATTGAAATTATTACATTTTTCTTCAAGTCTGAGGGTATTTCGCCTGTTTCATACATCTTGCTCACCAGATGGTAGAGTTTTGTCAGGACTGGCTCTCCCAAGGCCATCAGTAGTTCTAATGGAATGTTGTCTACTCCCAGGGCCTTGTTTCGACTCAGGTCTTTCAGTGCTCTGTCAAACTGTTCACGCAGTATCGTATCTCCCATTTCATCTTCATCCTCTTCCATTTCTATAATATTGTCCTCAAGTACATCGCCCTTGTATATACCTTCTGTATACTCCTACCTTTCTGCATTCCCTTCTTTGCTTAGAACTGGGTTTCCATACGAGTTCTTGATATTCATGCAAGTGGCTGTCTTTTCTCTTATGTTCTTACATGGAACCAACGCAGTTTCGTGTCTGACTGACGTATACGTGGACAGAGACCCAGGTATCGTTAACAGGTAGCGTGCAAGTGTGTGAATTCTAAAATTAGGTCTAGAAGTTTATTATGTGCAAAGTCACGTACGAAAAACCACTGCACCGATGGCTTCATTCTTCTTGCAAAATAATGCTGAGAAATTTATACATCATATTGTTTTCTAACATGTAGAGTGAGCTATCAGTGTTGCTGTTCGTTAACCTGTAATTCACGTCTTTCTGACAGTTTACTTATATTATCATTGAATCGTGGTTCTTTCCCTTGCGCTAATTCCGAATACAACATACGAAACGTCACAGTAAGTGATACAACGTTGTGTAGAGCACAGCTCGCCCTCTACTGTATTTGACTTATACAGATAATATAATGAATTTTCGTTACCGCTTACAAATGACATCGTTTCTCGTTTATGCACGGTTAAATTGCTGAAAACTTTGGCAAATCTAGTGTTTGCAAATATTGTTCTACTTATAATTTATGAAAATACGCCCTTCGACATTCATGCCTCCTTTCTTTCGTCGGGTAAATTTTTCCAATTCCAAGCGTAAATGTTAACTCTGCCAAGTCAGAGATAAAATTTTAGTCTCCTTTTTTATCAGGTTGAATCAGCTATTTCTCTTCACGTTTTCCTACTGTGAAAATAAGTATTGAATATTTCTATATACCTATCGCCTGTACATATTATTTCCTCTTTTTACTTGTTTACATAGAACAAAATGCAAATTATCATTACTGCCTAGGTAGACTTAAAACATGATGATTGTATCTGTGGTCGGTTACTCTGTAATGCGCCTAAAAGAGAATTACTATCGTCTTTGTAATCTCTTTTGTTTAGGGGTCGTCCAGAATATTTTTCTTTGAGACTCAAAATTAATTAGGGAGGAATTCTTACTTGAAATGAGGACGACGGAATCGATTTTTAATATTCATTAATGACATCTTTATTTGTTTATCTTAACAGCAGTTGATCATCAAATGGCTCTGAGCACTATGGGACTATGGTCATCAGTCTCCTAGAACTTAGAACTACTTAAACCTAACTATCCTAAGGACATCACACAACACCCAGCCATCACGAAGCAGAAAAAAATCCCTGACCCCGCCGGGAATCGAACCCGGGAAGGTTAATCATCGGGCGTGAACGAATGGCAGCAAAGGTAAATACTCAGACCAACAACGATAGTGAATGATATCCAAAAACGCAAAAAAAAAAATAAAAAAAAATTCCTAGGCGCGTCCTGTGTGGCCTAAACAGATACTGCAGGGCCTGCTGCACCCCGCATTCTTGCACACCACGGCGAGGCACGGATTTCTGAGCGGAAGAGAACCCACGACCCCTTACATCGGTGCAGTGCAGTCAGGACTCAGCAGCCGACACGGCAGTCAAATACTGTCCCAACATGTGCAGAGGTCACTGAGGAGACCTCGAAGAAACTATAACAACAGGTGTAGCCGTGTCTGTTCTCACAGTTTGAGGCAGTACCCAGTCTTCACATGACGAATGGCGCAGTTTCTATAAGTTCATGTAAAGCTTTATTAACGAGATTTTCTCGAACGAAACTTTCCAGATAGGACTAAACAAAACTATGACGTCAACAGTTGTGTGTGGTGACCCACAGTGTTGACCTTACTGTAGTTAATTTGAGGCGGCAGAAATCAAACTTGGTATTTGACCCTGAAGTTACTGCAGCTTGCAGGCGTGTGTATACCGATATGTCGCCTTGTTATATTGTGAGAAACCGCACAGGTAACGGAGTGTTCGGTGGATTTTTTTCTTTGCACGTAAGTTTCGATACAAAGCCACTAAATGTGGCACCAGTGCTCCGGTAGTAAAAAAACCGAATATGGCGACTGCTCAGTCTGTTCGGCATCAGCCAATCACAGCCCAGATAACGCCCGCGCATTACGAACTGTTAAAAATAACTACCGATTGCTACGAAAACTGCTGCCACAGAACAGCCGTTCAAGCCATCGTAGTTGGCGCAGCCCTAATGAGCAGACAGAAAAGTTCGAGCACTCGGATAAATACCAGGGCAGCCAACAGTCAACGGAATCTATAAAATGTTCTGAATGGCCAGCTCATACGAATTAATTACGTTAAAAACTTGCGACATATAAGCTTCTCTGTAAGACTGAAATCAAAATAACTTTGGAACATACAAGCGGAAACGATTTAGAGTTAAAAACGCTTGTAATGCTGGAAATGACAGTAAAGTGTAAGGATACATTCTGAACCTATAATTTGCTCGAGTCTTGACGATCGTATCCCGTCTACACGTATGGCGTGGTGCAGGTAAATTTCTGTACTGTCTAGAAATAAGGTGGACTGCACAAAGTATTGTTCGCGTTAAACTGCAATGTAGGGCCTCGGGTATTAAGACAGGGGCTTACAATCCCAGCCGTGTCGTTACTCAACAATGCTGAGCGGACGTAGAGCCAAGTGGAGGACCGAGTTGTTTCCTCGGAATGCAGCGTTCTGTAGCAGGAAGCGTTGACCGCACTCGCTTCTTGGAAAAAATAAAATAAGAAACTTACACGAAGCACTACACAAAGGCCACGGCGTGCAGCGTTTGTTGCGGGCGTTACGGAAGGGGAACAGGGGGGTGTCACGTGACGTCAGAAACGCTGCCCCGCCACTTCTGGAACATTTGTTTCCCTACAGCAGGGCGTGTGAGAGGGAGAGAGAGAGAGAGAGAGAGAGATTGTCCGCAATGGCACTGGTAATGTCGTACGTGGTTGTGAGTGTTGTATTGTTAAGTAAGTAACTTCGTATGTCGCAATCTCACTTTCATGTTGTCCGCGGGTCGTGATCTTACGGTTGCGTTCTCGCTTCCTACGCGCGGGGTCACGAGTTCGATTACCGGCGGTGTCAGGGATTTTCTCTGCCTCGTGATGACTGGGTGTTGTGTGTCTTTCATCACCATTTCATCATTAGGTCGCCGTAGTGGCGTTAAAGAACTTGAGGAGCGGCGGCCGAACCGCCTCGCGAGGTGTCTCCCGGCCACCAGTGCCATACGCTCATTATTTATTGCTTTCATGTTTCACAATGACAGTTTTTCAGTTATTTTTCTTTGATTTTACGCCGGGAATTGTCTCAATGCATGCAATCTAAATGTGCCGCTGCCCTATCGAAATGATTTTTAAAGCTGAATACAGTCGTGTTGCCTTCCCAGTCTCGCCCAGACACAGAATATCGCGTATCCAGCGACGTACTTACCTGTACAACACGTATCACGTTCTACTGTCTGAAGTGTGGAAGCTTTGTTCACAAAAAAGAAATGTTAAAACTGTTGCCGGTAGTAATGTCAGATTCGACACAAAGAGCGGCAAAGTACAGACTACTATTCTAATTGTCAGTATGTTCACAGTTTTAACCTCAGAACAAAGCAGTTTTCTCATTGTTCTAGTCATGTCAGAAGGCAGCAACATGCAGCTCACACTTCTATCTAGCTCTTTTTTTTTTTTCATTTAGCTAGCTTGGTACTAAGCGGCAGAATAGAAAGTAAAGAAAATTACGGATTCCCTCAGAATTGATCGCTTCGGAAACAGACGTTATTCCATGTTTAGTAGTGAAGCTATGACACGGTACTCCCGATGAAATAGGCAGGATACTTCGGAGTACGTCGTGACTGAATAAAAATTCCCTCGTATTTAATGCATGGGTGTCTGCTGCATCCGAGCCCTGAAAAGCAACCAGTGTAATTCTTCCGTAATTACCGGCGGTATAGGGGTCCTGTTTGTTTCGGCTATCATCACAGAGGGCATTAGTACCAACTAAAACACTATTCTCAATAAGATTCCTGTTCAAAATATTATCTGTTTACTCCCGTTCCGCTCGCGAATGCCGCGTGGGTGGCGCAATCGTCGGTAAGGTCTCTTTATTGACAGCAATTTCTCGATTTTTCTCGTCGTGGTCATTTCACTGCAAGCCTGAAAGCTTCGATGAGGCGCTTTGGCACGCCACTTTTTCAATTACAGGCCACACGTCCTGTGGGTACATTCAGTCGAGACCGTTTGTAGCGACATCACTTTCAACAGCTTGTTGCCTATAACACCGAAATCCAATGGTTCCATCTACAACTTATGTGAATGCTATATTACGGCTACAACACTGACCTAGTACATAGTGTCGGAAGTTCCAAGCGGCTTTTCGCGGAGGATGCTGTAGTATACAGAGAAGCTGCAGCATTACAAAATTGCAGCGAAATGCAGGAAGATTGTTACGGATAGGCACTTGGTGCAGGGAGTGGCAACTGACCCTTAACATAGACAAATGTAATGTATTGCGAATACATAGAAAGAAGGATCCTTTATTGTATGATTATATGATAGCAGAACAAACACTGGTAACAGTTACTTCTGTGAAATATCTGGGAGTATGCGTACGGAACGATTTGAAGTGGAATGATCATATAAAATTAATTGTTGGTAAGGCGGGTGCCAGCTTGAGATTCATTGGGAGAGTCCTTAGAAAATGTAGTCCATCAACAAAGGTGGCTTACAAAACACTCGTTCGACCTATACTTGAGTATTGTTCATCAGTGTGGGATCCGTACCAGATAGGGTTGACAGAGGAGATAGCGAAGATCCAAAGAAGAGCGGCGCGTTTCGTCACAGGGTTATTTGGTAAGCGTGACAGCGTTACAGAGATGTTTAGCAAACTCGAGTGGCAGACTCTGCAAGAGAGGCGCTCTGCATCGCGGTGTAGCTTGCTGTCCAGGTTTCGAGAGGGTGCGTTTCTGGATGGGGTATCGAATATATTGCTTCCCCCTACTTATACCTCCCGAGGAGATCACGAATGTAAAATTAAAGAGATTCGAGCGCGCACGGAGGCTTTCCGGCAGTCGTTCTTCCCGCGAACCGTACGCGACTGGAACAGGAAAGGGAGGTAATGACATTGGCACGCAAAGTGCCCTCCGCCACACACCGTTGGGTGGCTTGCGGAGTATAAATGTAGATGTAGATGAATCTAATGGTCCCATCTAATCCCTATGTGAACGCTATAATTGAAAAGTCCCTTAGCACTTCTTTCTTCCGACTTATCGAATAAAACTAAGTATTTTTATTCCATTTTCGGAGAAATGCACAGGCTGTAAGACCCAATATTCGTTTTTTTTCTGCCTTTTTGTTGCTTTTTTGGGCAGTTAACGCTTATTTTCAAACTCTTTTTGCAGGTTGTTGGTTTCAAATCAGACGTCACAACGAAGACATCGTCAGATGCAAAATGAGTACCCACATCTTAGATGCGAAAAGCAAACAAATGTAACAGATTACGTTAAGTGGGACAATGTATTGTAGTAAGCTTTACTGTACAGCATATACTTCAGAATCTCTAACAAGAGATTAACTTTCTGCATTCAGATGATACAACGGTCAGTAATTTTCGTAACTTTTTCAAGAGCGAAAAATTTTTTGAATGATTCTAACATATTTCTTTCCTAGCGGCAGTTATTCGCTGATTTTTGTAGACTTAATGGTGGAACGACTTTTTCATATTCTTGGAGCTTCTTCAGGACGCACTCTGCTAGATCTTGTAGCATATTTGGAGTGTTAACTGTGTGAATTGTTTCTTCATTGCCCTCCACATCTTCTTTACACAGTGGAGCATTACAAAGGGCAGTGGAAGTATTGCCCATCCGAAAAAAAGATGGCCTTACTGTACACTGAATTTTATTATCACTGAGTAGTGTTTAGTTTCCCGCCGTTTAAGCACTCCACCTCTTTCCGTTGCTACACCATAGTTTTCAGTTACATATATATATGTATTCTTTTTCTTTTGTTTATTCTTTTGTGAAGAACAATGCACAGTTCAGTAACTAGAGCCAAAGTTTTAAACATGGCTGCTTGGTCCAGTGACGGTTTACAAATTAAAGTTGAAACAAATGAACCCTCGGTCACAATTTTGTCTCATTAACCGGGTTTCAACACTTCTAAGAGTGCCTTATTGCGAATTTAAATGTTAAAAGTGGTATATAACGTAATTACAGATTTATACGAAAAGGAATTTGTTTGTAAATTTTTATATGAAAGTATAAGTACTGACTAACAATACTAGGCAGACAGTACTTAGAGATCAAGTATAAAATGAATAACAGGCCAGAAGGGCTTTAGTCACAATATTTTTTAAAAATAATGGATGAAGGCGAGCCACTATGACTATGGGCTGCTCACACCTGTAAAGCCACAGGTGGCAACAGACGGAGGCGCACGCGTTAACAAGTGCGGGCAGGTGAACGCGACACCACGAGTCCCATCTGGTAGCCGTAAGTACAAGTAGGCTACTTGACATTTAAAATGCAGACAGCTGAATGTTGGAAGGAACAGTATTTAGTACTTGAACTCACAGGCAAAGTTTTTTGACAACAGCAGGCGTGGTATCATTTTGCTAATGTAAAAGCATAGAAATACAGTTTGAAAACAGAAAACTGATTAACAGTAGAAAAAGAAACAGTACTTACACGTCACGTATAAAATATAAAGAACACCATTTTAAGAAAAAATGGCACTAGCACCCAAAATTCGTCATTTGCTGGCCAATCTTCTGATTATAAAAAAATGGCTCTGAGCACTATGGGACTTAGCTTCTGAGGTCATCAGTCCCCTAGAACTTAGAACTGCTTAAACCTAACTAACCTAAGGACATCACACACATCCATGCCTGAGGCAGGATTCGAACTTGCGACCGTAGCGGTCTCACGGTTCCAGAATGTAGCGCCTAGAACCGCTCGGCCACTCTGGCCGGCTCATGATTGCAGGTCACGTGCCTAAAGCTATTTATGATACCAAAATATTTCAAATTCAAATGAGATAACGTAAGAATTTTAGGTACTGCGCAGTTCCACTTCTCGGTAGCTTTCGTGCAGATTGTTATGACCAATTGTAGTGAGCAGTCATTGTTGCGAGCAGCTGTTATTTTGACTTGGGAGGTAGAACAACTTGCTGTCGTCGGCTGGCGAGATCACGTGACATGAGCTATGACAGGCTTCATCGCAATAAAGATTTCAATGTTTTGGCAAGTAACATGCGGTGTTTGGTGGAATTCGAATTTATACTTTAGTAATAAGAAAATATGTAGTGTACATGTTGCTGCACGTCAGACATCTTCCCAAAACGTGTTTCGTTCCCTGAGTTTCGTTGCCTAAACTGCCGGGAAATTCTACGCCGTTGTATAAAACAATAACCATTCAAAAGACTGATAAGTTTTACAGTTCCGAGGAAAAGTATACTCTCACTTAATACGGAAAAACGGTATTTTCACCCGGGAGGAAGTGTGCCTTTAACCGGGATTTTCGGGAAAAATCCGGGATTTTTTTTTTTTTTTCCCTCGTCCACGTATACACCCTGCACTTTCCTTTCGCACTGCATCTGTAATTCCATCACTGACGCAAAATTTCCGCTCTAGCTATCTATTGCGCTTTCATGGGCTCGCTCATGTGCGAGCTTGCCTCCTAACTCATTCGCAGGACGGCCTACTTCTACTTGCGACCATTCCTAGATTAGGTGCCACTTCCCCTTGCACCTCAGAATTCTCGCGATGCGGAAATGACGTTCAGGTGGGGGATGATTAAACTTTGCCGCCAGGACACAAGTGACTCCTCCACTAATACAGACGTGTTCGTAAGGTACAAAGAACGAAATACAAAACGACTAACACATTGGAAAGAGTGATACAAAAACTATTTACTGCTAGTTTCACAGTATCTACCATAAAAAGTGCTGATAGCTCATAAGGTATGTGTTTCAGGACTTTGGTTTACTTGACCTTTTTTCTGTCACTGCCCTTTTTAGATGTCCATTCTAAGTGGCTAATGAGGTATACATTATTGCAGTATCTGTAGCCTGAGACCTTTAAGCGTATCTCTTCATTCCTTAGTGCTTTCCACTTCTTTGCACATTGCTTCTTCCCGACTAGTCTCCCAAACTTCAGCCTGCTCTTCACCACTGCTAAAGTGTGATCTGAGTCTATATCTACTCCTGGGTACACCTGACAATCCAATACCTGATTTGGGAATCTCTGCCTAAAACATGATGTAAACATTGCACTATGTATTCTTCCGCGTTTGCTGGAACAAGCATTTAACTTTGACGGCACTGGCCGGTGAGCTGGTGCAGTGGCGTGGTCAGTTGCAGTTCACACGTAAAAAGAGACGAGCAGAGGAGCAATACAGCTTCGAATGTCATTCTTAAGCAGGATGAAATAATACACGGCAAATTTCCCACAACACGCTCCTTTGGCGACTAGAAGAAAACCGCATCACGTTATCGTTTTTGGCTTACGTACGATTGTAATTGAAAACAAGCATGATGAAAATTCCTAACCGCACGGTAAGTTTTCTGCATAAGCTGTGTGTAAAAAAAATTCCTAACCGCACGGTAAGTTTTCTGCATAAGCTGTGTGTAACGTATCGAAGGATTTCACCGTATAGTTAAATATTGTAGCCACTGCCTATCATCATCAGAATCCACAAAGCCAACCAGGCGCAGCATTTTCTCTTCTTTTATGACGAGCCATTCTATATCCCGCCAGCGTTAGACAGTAGCGTCCGAAAAAGATGGGTGCGTTAATTCCTGTACGTCTGGCAGCTTAGCAGTCTTGTTACTTCTCGCGCCAAATCGCGCAGCTTGGCTCCACATCAGTTCTGTTGGGTTCATATTGTAATGGTGCAGTAGCAAGTGTAATTGTGCAGCATTTGTATTACGTGCTCGATGCTGTGAAAATGACTGTTTTTCTCGTTTCTGTGATACTACGTCTGTGGTATAAAACGGTGGACCTAGTGCAAATATAGAGGATTTGGTTTTTATTTTTGCCTTAAAAATTAAATTGTTATGATTTCTTAATGTAAACAACTTGTATGATCAGTCTTTCATGAAACATCGATAATTAAGAATTTGTATTTGAAATGGAAACAGGAATTTCGAGTCCATTATGTAATTAGAAACAAGACGTGCATTATTCATGAAAAATTGTGTTTTATAATTAAGAGATGTAGGTATTTCAA
This sequence comes from Schistocerca americana, assembly GCF_021461395.2. Taxonomy (NCBI): domain Eukaryota; kingdom Metazoa; phylum Arthropoda; class Insecta; order Orthoptera; family Acrididae; genus Schistocerca; species Schistocerca americana. Next base: position 134,832,786 of record NC_060129.1, on the reverse strand, counting down.
ATTGAACGAGAGATTTTAACTAGCGAATAACCGCATTTGGTTCATATTCCATTATGCTAAGAGCCGCCGGCCGCTGTTGCCGAGCGGTTCTACCCGCTTCAGTCCAGTACCGCGCTGCTGCTACGGTCGCAGGTTTGAACCCTGCCTTGGGCATCAATGTGTGTGATGTCCTTAGGTTAGTTAGGTTTAAGTAGTTCTAAGTCTAGGGTACTGCTGACCTCAGATGTCAAGTCCCATAGTGATTAAGAGCCATTTGAACCATTTTCCATTACGCCACCGACTGCGCTATACGTTCAATAAACATTCGTTCGTGACCTGCGTTATATATAACGCTGGAGAAACTACAAACCCGATAATCTCCGTAAATTTATGAAAAAGATTATTAACAGCCTATTTCTCGGCACTTCACACATGGTTGTTTCACCACGGAACAGAAAGCAGCCTCAGCCATTTTCATACTTCGCATTAAGAGCGCTGCAGAGACAGTGACTACACGATTTTTGAAATGAAAACCACGTAGCTAAAGCATGATTACGAAAAACATTGATGGCCGTTAATATATTAGAATATCTGTGTTTTATTTAACGCAACTTAGTAATAAGATTCCTGATACACAAGTAGAACCTACTTCTAGGAGTGTTAACACCACCAGTGTACGTGTGCTACGGCTTCTGACCAATCATCGCCTTTGTTTACATCATCTTTATTCTTATGATGAACGGATTATACATTTTCATCTCCCTTTATATACTGAATCACCGCTTCAGCCCTGAAAACTGCCCTGTCACCGAAAGGTTCACAGTAATTCACTCTGTACTACCTTCCTTTTCATAACGAATCCTACTCCCGTTGTACCATTTTCTGCTGTCGTTGATATTGACGTTGTTGATATTGCCGCATACCTGTGTGACCGAAATCCATGTCTTCTTCCCATTTCGCTTCACTGAACCCCACTGTGTCTATATTGAGCCTTAACCATTTGCCATTTCCTGTATCTAGATTGAGCCTTACCATTTGCCATTTCAGATTTTGCACCTTCCCTACCACAAGTTCAAACTTGTGACATTTCATGCCCCAGGTCATACAACGTAAACCTTTCGTTCGTTTTCCGCCTTTTCCTTTGGTCGCCTCCCCTAGACAGTCCCCTGAAAGGAATCCGAATGGCTGACCGATCCGGAATCCTTTGCCAATGGAGGAATCATCAGCCCACTTTCTCGATTACAGGTCACACGTCCTTGCGTGTACATACATTCGAGACTGTTTATAGCGACATCACTTTTAACTACTTGTTGGCCGTGACACCGAAATCTAATGGTTCCATCTAAAGCCTGTGTCAACGCTATATTTAAAAAGTCGATTAGTACGACATCGCTTTTTGCGACTTATCGTATAAAAGTACGATGTTTAATCAGGTTTCGGGGAAACACATAGGCTGTAACGCTCAATGTTCGTTTTTGGTTGTTGCGTATTTGTAGACGTAACGCTTATTTTCAAACTTTCGATTTCAGCAGATTGTTGTCTTAAAATTAGGCCTCACAACGAATACATCGTAAATTCAAAGTGCGTACGCACATCTTAGATGCGAAAAGCAAACAAATATAACAGATTACCTTAAGTCGGACGGTATATTTTAGTGTGCGTTATTGTACTGCATTTAAAGTTAAAGCAACTGACTTGGCTGCGGTCATAGGAAACTAGAAAATTAAATCCCAATGTGTGCTGTTTTTTCAAAGAACAGAGATGGAGTAATAGGGTATTCGTCATTCATGTTTTGTGGTTACGTGTATTACGTACACGATTGGCCATTAAAATTGCTACAGCACGAAGATGAAATTTAACAGACAGGTGATATGCAAATGATTAGCTTTTCAGAGCATTCACACAAGGTTGGCGCCAGTGGCGACACCTACAATGATCTGAAATGAGGTAAGTTTCCAACAGATTTCTCATACACAAACAGCAGTTGACCGGCGTTGCCTGGTGAAACGTTGTTGTGATGCCTCGTGTAAGGATGAGAAATGCGTATCATCACGTTTCCGACCTTGATAAAGGTCGGATTGTAGCCCATCGCGATTGCGGTTTATCGTATCGCAACATTGCTGCTCGCGTTGGTCGAGATCCAATGACTGTTAGCAGAATATGGAATCGGTGGGTTCAGGAGGGTAATACGATACGCCGTGCTGGATCCCAACGGCCTCGTATCACTAGCAGTCGAGATGACAGGCTGCAACGGATCGTGCAGCCACGTCTCGATCCCTGAGTCAACAGATGGGGACGCTTGCAAGACAACAACCATCTGCACGAACAGTTCGACGACGTTTGCAGCAGCACGGATTATCAGCTCGGAGACTGTGGCTGCGGTTACCCTTGACGCTGCATCCGCAGACAGGAGCGCCTGCGATGGTGTACTCAACGACGATCCTGGGTGCACGAATGGCATAACGTCATTTTTTTTTTTTTCAGATGAATCCATGTTCTGTTTACAGCATTGTGATGGTCGCATCCGTGTTTGGCGATGTGGCGGTGAACGCACATTGGAAGCGTGTATTCGTCATCACCATACTGGCGTATCACCCGGCGTGATGGTATGGGGTGCCATTGGTTACACATCTCGGTCACCTCTTTTTCGCAGTGGACGTTACATTTCTGATGTGTTACGACCCGTGGCTTTACCCTTGTTTCAATCGCTGCGATACTCTACCAGGTACTCTGCTCAGCCCGATTCAGACCGTCTGCCACTGTACATGAATGAGTCATTCTCCCGATAAAGTCTTGAGACAGGAGCTCACTCGTAGATCCCCTGTGTAACAACTTCTGCAAGGGTACGTGCATAACCGCTAGTTAAATGACGAATAATACAGATTCAGGCCATAAAACAATCTACATCTACATCCATACTCCGCGAGCCACCCGACGGTGTGTGGCGGAGGGTACCTTGAGTACCTCTGTCGGTTCTCCCTTCTATTCCAATCTTGTATTGTTCGCCGAAAGAAAGATTGTCGGCATGCCCCTGTGTGGGCTCTAATCTCTCTGATTTTTATCCTCATGGTCTCTTCGCGAGATATACGTAGGAGGGAGCAATATACTGCTTGACTCCTCGGTGAAGGTATGTTCTCGAAACTCCAACAAAAGTCCGTATCGAACTACTGACCGTCTCTCCTGCAGAGTCTTCCACTGGAGTTTACCTATCATCTCCGTAACGCTTTCGCGATCACTAAATGATCCTGTAACGAAGTGCGCTGCTCTCCATTGGATCTTCTCTATCTCTTCTATCAACCCTATCTGGTACGGACTCCACACTGCTGAGCAGTATTCAAGCTGTGGGCGAACAAGTGGACTGTAACCTACTTCCTTCGTTTTCAGACTGCATTTGCTTAGGATTCTTCCTTTTTCAGACTGCATTTGCTTAGGATTCTTCCAATGAATCTGTCTGGCATCTGCTATACCGACGATCAACTTTATATGATCATTCCATTTTAAATCACTTCTAATGCCTACTCGCAGATAATTTCGCAATTAACTGCTTCCAGTTGCTGACATGCTGTATTGTAGCTAAATGATAAAGGATCTTTCTTTCCATGTATTCGCAGCACATTACACTTGTCTACATTGAGATTCAATTGCCATTCCCTGCACCATAGATCAATTCGTTGCAGATCCTCCTGTATTTCAGTAAAATTTTCCATTGTTACAACCTCTCGATATACTACAGCATCATCCACAAAAGTCGTCAGTGAAATTACGATATTATCCACAAGGTCATTTATATATATTGTGAGTAGCAACGGTCCAACGACATCCCCTATGCCGCACTTGAAATCACTCCTACTTTTGGAAGGCTTTCCATTGAGAATGACATGCAGCGTTCATTATCTAGGAACTCTTCAATCCAATCACACAATTTGTCTGATAGTCTGTATTCTCTTACTTTATTCATTAAACGACTGTGGGGGCACTGCATCAAACGCCTTGCAGAACTCAAGAAACACAGCATTTACCGGGGAACCCGTGTCTATGACCCTCTGAGTCTCGTGACAGTCATGTTTTCTTGAACAGCATGAAATGTTAAGAGAATAACTCGTTGAATAAAGTACTGCTATTGATCATTACAACCATTTTAATATTTTGGTAGATGTCCATTTAGAACCATTTCCAGACCAAGCAACATTTCGCTGTATAAAAAATTTGGAGATAACGTCTTTGCCGCATCTGGAGCTTGTTCTCCAAATGAAATGTTCTGAAAGGAAAGGAACTCTTGAAAATGTTATTACTAAAGATTTGCAATTACTCACCAATGGCATCAGTCTGACAGAAAGGGTATGGTAGTGTTGAAACGGACTGATGACAGACAACATTTATCAACTGTCGCTGGAGACAGGTGTGGCTGTCACTCGTAGAAGTATCAGTAGTCACTTGTATGCTGCTCTGCGTTGCCGTGTTTCAGAATCATCCGCAATGGAAGCAGTTAAGGATGTGACGGAGACAGTGACTGTGGACCTGGGTGCACTCCTGGACGCCGGGGACGACGCCATGGTGATACTCGAGGCAGGTGACACTCGGCTGGTGGCACACAGGGCCGTCCTGGTGGACAGAAGCCCAGTGTTGGCAGCCATGTTCGCCCACGACACCCTCGAGACGAGCACCGGCGTGGTGAGGATTACCGATGTGGGGGGCCCGGTGCTGAGGGAGCTGGTCTCCTACCTGTACACCCAGCGGGCCCCCCAGCTGCCCGGCACGGCCCCCCAGCTGCTGGCCGCAGCGGATAAGTACGGGGTGTCGCGGCTGAAGGCGGAGTGCGAGCGGCAGGTGGCCGCTCAGCTGACTGTTGAGACCGCGGCAGCCGCAGCCGTACTCGCAGTCCGCCACTCCTGCAGTGACCTCAGGCGAGCCGCCATCGAATTTATTAAGGCACGTACCCGCGAGGTGATGGCCACTCAGGGGTGGGCAGATGCGATGCTTTATCAACGTAAAGACTTGATCGAAGTGAGCCGATTGCTGTATGATCCACCACCAAAAAGCAGGTGAGCGTGAGGAAAACCTCTCATTCCTGTCTCTCAGTTCTGGATGTGTTTGTGTTTCCAAGTCAATAATTTTTGCCACTTAGTTTCTTTTCATGTGTCTCTGCTGTAAAATACACCGTCATAGACAGTCAATTCACGATAGCTCACAGTGCTATCATTGCTCTCATGTAGCAGTTTCAGTGAATCCCTAAACTGAACCCAGTTCATTATCAGGTATTTTAGCTAACAAAAATCATCAGAGCCAGTTAGTAGACATTATTCTGTTAAACTACATGTATACAGAAAGTGGTTGTTTAGGTTTTAGCATCAACTTTCATGACAGAGGGTACACTCACTGTGAATAGAGCATGACGTAGACTGCTGTGGACACAAAGCTGTATTGCCCAGCACAGGCTCAGACGCATTGATGGGTGTAGTTTGCAACCGGCAGCCTGTACTGGTTGCTGTAAGCGTGTTCCCATAAAGTAGTGTTCAAAGTTGTTCAGTGCTTCTGTGGCTGATGACACTGAGACACCTTTGAATAGTGTCATGCTGCATTAAGATGATGATAAAGTAAGTCACTTACAGTCGACACCTCGAGCAAGGTAGTGTACTGCAGAATGATTATAGAGGACGGTGGCAACATTTTTACAAATGTTGACCTGTGGAATTTTCGTCATGTAGAAAAGCAGATTATCAGAGTATTCACTATTCACACCTCAGTACTACAGCTTTGTCTCTGTTGCATACTTTGTCTGTCACCTATTTCTGTGTGCAAGCCATGTCAGCAAGTATCCCAACATAATTCTTCATTCTCTCCAAATCGAAACAGTACATAAGGGATTTAAGTTGCTGTAAGGGAATGTTGTTGTTGTTGTCTTCAGTCCTGAGACTGGTTTCATGCAGCTCTCCATGCTACTCTATCCTGTGCAAGCCTCTTCATCTCCCAGTACCTACTGCAGCCTACATCCTTCTGAATCTGCTTAGTGTATTCATCTCTTGGTCTCCCTGTACGATTTTTACCCTCCACGCTGCCCTCCAATGCTTCATTTGTGATCCCTAGTTGACCTCCATGGATCCATTACTCCAAATTTAGCGTCCCCAAACAGATCATCAACTTTGTCTTCCATTCTTCTGGATGTTGTTATTTTGGTCAGTAAGTTGGATTCATGAGCTGTTTAGCTCACTGTGCGTAAGCTATCGCACTTACCAGCGCTTGGTCACTTCTGTAGTGTTTGGACGTCTTTTTCTGGCTGTCTGTTGTTAAGAATTGTGTCTCATCAATTATATAGACGAATGTGAAAATTCGTTTGATCACCATTCATTATCGCATTATCTAGAGCCTCATAGAACTTAAAAGTAACAACTCTCTTAAAATTTACTTCACTCATTGTCATAACTAAATTGTGATCTGACTGCATCTGGTCCTGCTTACACCTTAAAATCCAATACCTGATTCCAGAATGTGTGTCTGGTTGTGATGTATTCCAGCTGGAAATGTCTTTACCAGCTAAAGCTCTGCCTCCCTCCTTAAGAGCTGAAAATGCCAAGATACCGAAGCAGCCATACAAATGTCACAGAATACAGGGCACGGCCTTGCAGCAAGTCAGCCACCCACATGTGGTGGAATAGTGCAGGAGGGCTCCTCCGAAGGGAGTGCTTGTAATGGTAACACAGAGCACCATGAACGGCAGTCAGTGATTACATTAAACCTCTCTGAGGAATTTTTGAGAAAGTTGTGACCATGAGATAACCTAATGGGAACAGTACAATCTGTTTGACTGGGATTCACTTCCAAAACACTCCAGCAGAGTATAACCAACAATAAACAGGTGGGTGAGGAACAGATGTTCTCCAGCACAAAAGCAAATCATAATATTACGTATTAATATCAGTTGCCAGCCTAATTAGGAATTTTTGTCAAACAATTTAATAAAGCTCAAGGCAGTGCTAAGGCTAACCTAACTTTCCTTAACACCTACTAAACTCTTTCTTGACATCTGTTCGCACTACAACACAGTAACCTAACCTTGCAGATAAATGTAGTACTAACTTGGAGGTCAAGACGATGTACCTTGAATGAACTAGATGCAGCAGTTAAATACAACCAGTCACCAACACACATGAAACTAATAGCATTACTGAACAGGGCAGAGCATGAAATGATTCTGATTTAAATCGGTGTTTATTATGATCATACTCTATAACATCATTGCTTAGTACAGTGTCTGTATGCCATTACATGAACCAGCTTGCATTAAAATAGCTAACACAGTAAATATTTCTTTCTTGAGCTCAGTTTGAAGCAATTAAACAGAAAGCAAGTCTAACTACACTGGCTCTGGAGAGACCTTTGCTTTGCTTCATTAACCAACTAGCCTAGCATATGAGGGCTATTAAACTTTCATGGTTTGATGAACCATGCTCATTAACAAAACTACACAAGTGTGTATGGGAAATTGTCATGAATAATTATTCATTAAGTGAAGCACAACAAACTATAACTCTTCAAATAACAAATGTGCTTTGAAAAGCAGTCTTTTAACCTTCTCAAAATATGGCTGACTGTGCAAATGCCAACACAATTTTAAATTCAAGTTCAAACACCTTCTCATAAAATGAACAGTGATAAAGCTTTGTAATTCTGATCAAAGTGGATAATTAATAATCTTTTTTACTTCTATTCAATATTATCATTCTTTTAACTAACAACTTTACTATTTACTGATACCTTTTTAAGTAAGGCAAATTATTTAAGATAATGATTGCAGATCGATTTAAAAATGCACTGGCAGTGAGTATTTCTCAAACTGTAAAACTTAACTTTAAACACATCTCCACACATTAGAAAGCAATCACAACTATTTCTACAGCTGCTTAATAGTCTTTTCATAATAAATTAGCACACTCAGAATTAAATTCACTAGGATAGGATTCTCAAGGTTTGTGATTTGGGATAATCACAGGTGTAATATAGAGCTTTTAGCAACACCACGATTGTTATTAAAATCAACCAAATTTCACAAATATCTAGTTCATTTACAGTGCCAAATATAAACAATTTGGTGGAAGGCTGGTGGCACTGGTGGCATGATTTGCAGTGGCTGTTAACATGGCGGCGATGTAGTCATGGCAGTACTGTTGGCCTCGCCCTCTTATAGATCTTCTAAATTATATTTTTGCAGGGCCAAAAACAATGCCATGATAATGGTATCACCAAATGCAGCATACGAGGTCCATATATAACACTCTAAGTTCCTCTGCCTCAAAACTCCAAGAATATGAGCCACAATGTGCCGCTACTTCTAGCGAGATGTTAACCACAGCACTGGTCAGGCCTGATTCCTTACCCGTTGCAAAGGACACATTTCAGCTTGCGCTAACCACCCCTTTTCCATTCCGCCAGGCTACTTCCGTAGCTGCCAGGCTACTTCCGTAGCTGCAGGGATTCCCCACATTTTTTACATTCAACCCTGCATTTGCTAACTATGGACCAAGTCATTTACAGTACATTATATAATAATTATTCCAGCAGTTATTTACATTAACAAGCTTAATTTAAACTTTGTTCCAAAAGTTCACATAACTGAAATATGTATACATTGTCAAAGAATTTCCATGACAGGTAAAACTCTACGTATAACAGATACAGCACTCTACATAAGCAACTCTACAAATAGAAATATCAATACAAAGTAGGTCAAAAATGGATGTTACATATGCCCCATGGTTCACTGAAGATTCCTGCTAGGCAAACATCAATAACACCTTAATGGTACCAAGCAGTCGAGAATAATAATCACTTCATCCAGAGTTGAGCATGAAAAGAATACATTGCAAAACACATTAAAACACTGTACACTCTATACACTTCATTACCAAAACAAGACATAAGCAACATTATTCAATTATGTACACCTGTCATAACTGACTCTCATTTTGTGAAACAGTAAGTTGAGTAGTAAGCAAAATTTATCTGTATTGCCAAGAATATTGAGTAGCATTTTGTAAGCATTCTGAAATGTAGGTATACACATACAAGTATACCCCCTACAAATATCACAAGCAATTTGACATTGTACATGCAACACATCCTATAGCATGATTTTGAAGTTACAAAGGAGGAAACTATCAATGCTAATTCTAATAATAGTAGTCCATTCTTTGATATTTACATAAACAAACATATTTAAACTGAACCTACTATTATTTTCTTACTGTCTTTATTTGAAACACAGTCTCTCTTTGAAAACTGTAGCAAAACACATACAACACTAACAGATATGAAAATAAAATAATTTTGCTACCTGCAATAGCAACTTGCACTGCATTTAACAACATTAACAAATTACATATCACATTAATGAATTGGCTGCCCATTTTGGGTTTTGGCAGTCTATTACAGACATGGTTTTTTACCCCACTTTGGCAAGTCTTCCATGCTGCCCATTCTGTATTTAAGGCATTCCACATTTCTTTTCAATTTGGCAACATTTGCTTGTAGCCCTTTCAGTACAGGGTTTCACATATTTTACAACAGGTTTTAGAATTTGGAACTTCTAAGATAGTAACAGCAATTTTACATAAGTAACAACATTTTTATAAGAACATAAATTACAGTTAAATACAGTATAGTAGCTTCATAAGATGATACATTATTTCATCTACAGCATAATACATATTTTTAGTCTGGTATGATTTCTTCATTTATTCATTCCTAGGTACATACAGTTTGAGATCCACTACATTATGGGCATCAAGGAGCTTCTTCGACTCTGGGTAGATTAAATAGTAAGCATTGTTGTGAGGTGTGTCTTGTACTGTGAATGGCCCATTATATACACATAAATTTAGAAATTTCGTGGTTAAGTTCACTTGATTATTCATGGGTCTTCAGAAGAACATAGTTTCCAATTTTGAACATGGCAAACGTCAGGTTGCTATTGTGCCTTTTAGATCTTGTTTCGGCTTTGTTTTTTCTTTTACCAATTCTTTCTTCTGGGCTAATCCCAAATCTGTAAACGGTGGGAACTCTAGTTTTTCCTCATTTAAACATTTGCTCTTAGTATTGAGCAGAATTTCCCCAAGTGTGAACTCAGTAAACCCATGAGGCGAGGTCTTCATTAGACTCGCAAATTCACATACAAATCTGCCCTATGCTCAGTGGTTATGGTGACAATAGGTCCTACATAACCATCCTATTTCCCTTGTATACCATTCAATAGGGTTGCTGCCTGGATGGTAGGCCGAAATATATTTAGTTTCTACACCATTCTGCTCCATGCCATCTTTCCAGGTTTTTGGAATTAAATTGGGCAATTATTGGGCAGTACTGCACTGGGTTTTCCAATGGTTCTCAAATACTGAATCATCCTATCGAATACTGACATTGCTGTCACCTTTTTCTGGATGGAGATACAATTTTATAAATTTAGAAAACACTTCCAAAATCACTAAAATTCATTTACAATTACCAGAAGTTGTGGGGAGGGGTCCATACAGGTCCACAGACAGTAAATCCTTGGTATCTTTAGGTAACGTATTCTGCACTGGGCCTTGATTAGTTCTATTGGTTACCTTAGCTCTCTGGCAGATGTCACAAGACCTAATATGTTCAGTTACCTGTCAACTCGTACTGTTGGCAATCACTATAACACTAGCCAATTTATCTAGACACTCCTTTGGCCCAATGCTAGTGAAAATAATCTGACATCTGTATCAAATTGGGTAGGCCAACACACCATCCATTCTTCAGTAATGAAGCCTTTCCTCTTATACAAGATACTTTTTAAAATCAAAATTCACTTTCACAGATTTCCAAATTGGATGCTCGTTTTGATGATATCGCATGCTTTTGCAAATCTGTTCAAATTCATTTTTGCCTCAACTTTTTCATGTAATTAATTTGGAAAGTTCCATCTCCATTGCATTCCTTGGGTACTTCATCAGTACCATTGGGACAATTCATTGCCACATAATTTTTTGTACCCTTTACATAGCAGATTTCATAATTAAATTGTTGCAGGTATAAAGCCCATTGGGTGAGCCTGCCATTTAGAAGGCAACAATCTTTAAGGAATGTTTGAGCTTTGTGGTCAATGTGTGATGATCTTAAAACCCCACCAATAATCTATAAATTTCTTGAGGTCCCACAATATGGCCAAGGCTACCACCTCTGATATGGTGTAGTTCCTTTTGTTTCCTGTCAATGCCCTGCTGGCAAAAGGTATAGTTCTGTGTGCTAAATTTCCTGTACCATTTATCTCCTGGAAAATTTCAATACCAATCCCATAGATGCTACTGTCAGTATTCATATTGAAAGTCTCTGACAGTACTGGGTGATGTAAAACATTATCATGTCAAAGTTTAATCTTTAAAGATTCACAATCCTGCCGACTCTCATCTGTCCAAACAAAAGCACTAAATCTTTTTATAGATTGTTCAAGTGTGGATTATTGAAGGGTTGCCCCTTAGAAATTTTCTGTAAAATCCACACAAACCTAAAAAGGCTTACAACTGTTTACTATTTTTTGGTGGGGGAAATTTTTCTAAGGCATGTAGCTTTCTCCAGGTCCTTATTAATGCCGGTAGTAGTAATTATATGGCTCAAGAATTTAAATTCTAATTTTACAAGTTCACATTTCTGTATTTTTAAAGTGATGCCTCCTGCTTGAAGAGCAACAGTTTGGAGCTTTTTTTGCCAGTTTTCATTGGAGATAAATAAATCATCTACATAAATAGTTAGCTTGGAACTCAACTCCTCCCCTAACACAAAGTCCAGAGCCCTAATAAACAGGCCGGCCAAAGTGGCCGTGCGGTTAAAGGCGCTGCAGTCTGGAATCGCAAGACCGCTACGGTCGCAGGTTCGAATCCTGCCTCGGGCATGGATGTTTGTGATGTCCTTAGGTTAGTTAGGTTTAACTAGTTCTAAGTTCTAGGGGACTAATGACCTCAGCAGTTGAGTCCCATAGTGCTCAGAGCCATTTGAACCATTTTTGAACCTAATAAACACTGCCAGAGAGGTATTCAGTCCAAATGGAACTACTTTGTATCGATAACATTTCCCGGTAAACAGGATTGCTTTATATTCATGCGATTCTAGACTTAATGGGATTTGCCAATAGCCAGCAGTCATGTCGAAGCTGGTTAAATACCTCATTATGAAATTTTTGCAACATTTTGTCCAGATTTTCAGGCCTGTGCACCTCTCTTTTTACTTTGTTTAGAGTGTGTGCATCAATGGCCACATGTACTCCTCCATCCTTGTTTACAACGATAAGTGGACTGATATATTCACTGTTACTGTGTTATATCACTCCTCATTCCATAATCTTATCTGTTTCATTCTGTACGGCCTGGCCGCGGCAGTTTCGCGGTTCTAGGCGCTACAGTCTGGAACCGCAGGTTCGAATCCTGCCTCGGGCATGGATGTGTGTGATGTCCTTAGGTTAGTTAGGTTTAAGTAGTTCTAAGTTCTAGGGGACTGATGACCACAGCAGTCAAGTCCCATAGTGCTCAGAGCCATTTTCTGTACGGCCTGTTTCTTAGAAAAAGGTACCGAATACGGTTCCACAAAGAATGGATCATGATCCAGAGTTGCAATACAGTATCCAAAATTTTGAGCCAGTCCGTGTTAGCCAAAAATGATCTACTGTTGCTTTCTAAGATAGTAATAAATTCCGCTTTCTCAGGGCTGGCCAGAAATTCTACATGCGTGCGGTGCTCCTGCACATGTGCAACTTCTGGGTCACAGCGTGCATGGCGCAGCCGCCAGTGTTCATGTAGTGCATGTTTCTATGCACAGATGTCGCTTTATCCACTTGCTGGGGTACTCTGTACCAGCGCATTCTAGTGCTCTTACCCCAGCTTGCAAGCCAACCATGGGAAGGTATTTTGCGTATTAAAACATTTAAAATACTGTCACAGTCTACTCATTGAGACGTCTACTTTTATGTTACCAGTTTAACCCAGTAAGACAAGTAATACAGTTAACAACCGTGGGTTTTTATTAAGGCAGCTTGACTGACGGCACGCAAATACACGTAATGTTTTTGATCTACTACTTAAGAAAGAGAGCAGTTAGCGACTTCCAGCGAACCTTATTCATGATTTCAAATAACACTAAACTAATGCAAGGTTTCCTATAACTTACTCTCGGTGTCCTCAGTTACACCCACTTGATTTCAGTCTTGTATTGCACTGTAGGTTGATCAATTCCATCTGTAGATCATTTGGAGCATCTTCAACTGACGACGAGAACGGTCGAGCAGAGGGGCGAATGGCAGGAGACAAACTCGTATCATCTGCAAACTGTGCTCGAAATTGTTCCTTAATTTTTACAATTATTGATATGTATTCTTGAAATCTAGCACTTTCATGGACCAGTCCAAGAGTCGGGAAATGTGCAGTGTTTTCTGTCATTAGCCGGCGCTCCCAAAGTGCAAGCTTCCTTTCAAAGGCATTTACTTTTTCCAACATGTCACAAATTAAATTATTTTCACCTTGCAAACTGACATTAAGGCTGTTCATGTGAGACGTAATGTCGACAAGAAATGCAAGGTCTGATATCCAACAAGGGTCTTCCAACATAGGTTCACTTTTTCCCTTCTCATGTAAGAATGTTACTATGACCAAACGTAAATCAAAAAATATTTTCAGCATTTTACCTCAACTGATCAAGCGTACTTCAGTATAGTAAGCTATGTCGCCGTACTCCGCTCCTAATTCCTCCAAGAACTGCCGAAACTGGCGATGCTTATGCCCATGTGTCTTCAGGTAGTTTACAGTATGCACAACAATTTGCGTGACGTTACTGATTTTGCACAAAACGCCTCTCGATGCAGAATGCAGTGAATTCCATACAACGTCTCATTTGTGCGCCCTAACTTTTGACGCATCCGTGCTATGAGTCCTCTCCGATTGCCTTGCATTGATGGTGCGATGGTGCTCCATCTGTGGTCACTGAGACTAACCAATTCCAATCCATACTGACACCATCAATCGCTTGCTCGACAGCTTGGAGTAAGTCCGCACCTGTAGTAGTCCCTTTCAAAGGTACTAAGTCCAAAACGTCCTCAGTTACACAAAGTGCTTTATCGACACCTCGTATGTATATCACAACCTGGGCTGTATCTTTAAGATATCTGTTGCTTCATCGAGCGCAACAGAGAAAGCAACAAAGGCTTTTCCCTTAGTTACTAGCTGCCTGTACACATCACCGGCCATAGCACTGATACGTCTTGTCACTGTTTGGATAGACTGATTTCTTGAAACCTGCTAACGTTCGTGGGACACAAAAGTTCTGCAGCATCAGTGAGACACCCTTTCACAAACGCCCCTTCGTAAAAGGTTTCCCAGATTGCGCAATTCTTAATGCGATTTTAAAACTTGCTTACAGTGAAGATTTAGTGTGATGGTCATTCTGGAAAACTGAAAACAGTACATTGTACAGCATACAGTAAAATAGACATAAATGTAACACAAGAAACTAAGAAGTATCAGTTACTTTGACGTACTGGAAAATCGAGTTGATGTGTCTCATCCATTTTCTTAAGGACATTTAATTTTGCTTGCCATTCTTCACTGTTGAGTACACTACACTCGTCTTTGTGACATGTATTGTAGTGTCTTTCAATTGAAAACTTACGCTGGCTGCCTATTATTCGGTGGCACAGCAAACACTGAGATTTCACCAATGGCTACAAAAAAGAATTGCAGTACCCAGTCATTTTTAAACAACTGAGAACATAGATCTACATCTACATACATACTCCGCAATCCACCATACGGTGTGTGGCAGAGGATACCTTGTACCACAACTAGCATCTTCTCTCCCTGTTCCACTTCCAAACAGAACGAGGGAAAATGACTGCCTATATGCCTCTGTACGAGCCCTAATCTCTCTTATCTTACCTTTGTGGTCTTTCCGCGAAATATAAGTTGGCGGCAGTAAAATTGTACTGCAGTCAGCCTCAAATGCTAGTTCTCTAAATTTCCTCAGTAGCAATTCACGAAAAGAACGCCTCCTTTCCTCCAGAGACTCCCACCCGACTTCCTGAAGCATTTCCGTAACACTCGCGTGATGATCAAACCTACCGGTAACAAATCTAGCAGCCTGCCTCTGAATTGCTTCTATGTCCTCCCTCAATCCGACCTGTTAGGGATCCCAAACGCTCGAGAAGTACTCGAGAATAGGTCGCACCAGCGTTCTATAAGCGGTCTTCTTTACAGATGAACCACATCTTCCCAAAATTCTACCAATCACCCAAAGACGACCATCCGCATTCCCCACAACTGCCATTAGATGCTTGTCCCACTTCATATCGCTCTGCAATGTTACACCCAAATATTTAATCGACGTGACTATCAAGCGCTAAGTTACTAATGGAGTATTCAAACATTACAGGATTCTTTTGCCTATTCATCTGCATTAATTTACATTTATCTATATTTCGAGTTAGCTGCCATTCTTTACACCAATCACAAATCCTGTCCAAGTCCTCTTGTATCCTCCTACAGTCACTCAACGACGACACTTTCCCGTACACCACAGCATCATCAGCAAACAGCCGCACATTGCTATCCACCCTATCCAAAAGAACATTTATGTAGACAGAAAACAGCAGACCTACCACACTTCCCTGGGGCGCTCCAGATGATACCCTCGCCTCCAATGAACACTCACCATCGAGGGCAACATACTGGGTTCTATTATTGATGAAGTCTTCAAGCCACTCACATACTTTGAAACTAATCCCATATCCTCATACCTTAGTTAGGAGTCTGCAGTGGGCACCGAGACAAACGCTTTCCCAAAGTCAAGGAATATGGCATCCGTCTGATACCCTTCATCCATGGTTCGCAAGATTTCATGTGAAAAAAGCGCAAGTTGCATTTTGCAGGAGCGGTGCTTTCTAAAGCCGTGCTGATTCATGGAGAGCAACTTCTCTGTCTCAAGGAAATTCATTATATTCGAACTGAGAATATGTTCAAGAATCCTGCAATAAACCGACGTTAAGGATATTGGTCTGCAATTTTGATGATCCGCGCTTCTACCCTTCTTATATACAGGCGACACCTGCGCTTTTTTCCAGTCACCCGGGACTTAACGTTGGGCAAGAGATTTGCAGTAAGGAGCCAATGCAGTAGAGTACTCTCTGTAGAACCGAATTGGAATCCCATCAGGACCTGGCAATTTATTTATTTTCAACCCATTCAGCTGCTTCACAACCCCAGGGATGTCCATCACTATGTCCTCCATATGGGAATCTGTACGAGACTCAAACGGTGGTATGTTTGCGCGATCCTCTTGCGTGAAAGATTTCTCAAATGCTAAATTTAAACTTTCAGCTTTCGTTTTGCTGTCTTCGGTTGTCAGGCCAGACTGATCAGTGAGTAACTGGATGGAAGCCTACGACACGCTTACCGATTTTACGTAAGACCAGAATTTCCTTGGGTTTTTAGCAAGATCTTTTGCTAAGGTATGACGGTGGTAGTGGTTGAATGCTTCGCGCACCAGTCTTTTTACAGCAGCACGAATCTCTACTAACTTTTGCCTGTCCTCATTCTCCCGATCTTTCTTGTACCGCGAGTGAAACTGCCTTTGCTTCCTGAGCATTCCCCGAATTGCGCTGTTAAACCACGGTGGGTCTTTTCCGTCCGTAACCCACATTTTCGGCACATACTTGTCCAATGCGTGATTCACAATGTGTTTTAAATTTGCCTGTAATACTTCCACGTCTATCGTACCGGAAGTCAATGAAGTCGATTCATTTACTAAGTGGGACGCTAACAATTGCTTATCTGCTCTTTCTAATAAGAATACTCTGCTAGCCTTCTTGACTGACTGTGTAACTTTCGTAACCATAGTTGTAATGACATCAGGATCACTAATCCCTGTTTCAACACCGACACCGTCGATGAGGTCTGGTCTGTTCGTGGCTACCCGATCTAAAATATTTACATTACACGTTGGCTGTCGATTTAGCTGCTCAAGACAGTTTTCGGATAATGTGTTCAAACGTAATTCACACGACGGCTTGTCTGTACCACCTGTAATGAATCCATAGACATCCCAGTCTATACTAGGTAGGTTGAAGTCGCCTCCGACTAATATAGCATGATCCGGGTACTTCTGCGATACAGAATGTAGACTCCCTTTGAATGAGTCTAGAACTGTCACGGTGGAACCTGGTGGCCAGTAATAACACCCCACAATTAACTTTATTTTCCCTAGCCCTGTTAAATGTGTCCAGATAACATCACAATCACACTCTTCTTCGACCTCAGTAGACACAATATTTTTGTCAACTGCAATGAAGACACCACCTAGTACGGTGTCTAATCTGTCTTTCCGATACACGTTCCAACCCTCACTAAATATTTCAGAACTTCCTATCTGAGGGTTCAGCCAGGTCTCAGTTCCGAGAATAATTTGCACGCCACACGCTTCCTGGTGGGCAGTAAACTTCATTCCGAACACACTGGAAATTTACTGCTAATATCTTGATAGCTGAAGTGTCTTTACACAGAGCGGGTCCTGATTTCTCTGCCTGCACGTCGACTGGTGAGTGTTCATCAGGACACCTCGCACTACTGCCTAGCCTAAAAAAAAACCATGTGCATGCCACAAGTACTCTGCTACCCGAGTAGCCGCTTCCTTTGTGTAGTGTACTCCTGACCTATCTAGGGGCGTCCCACAATTCCCCACCCAATAGCGGAAGTCTAGAAATCTGCAGCCAAGACCGTCACAGAGCCGACGAAGCCTCTGATTGATACCCTCCACTCGGCTCCAAACCAAAGGACCCCGATCTACTCTGGGAACGATGCTGGAAATAGAGAGCTCTGCTTGCACCCCGCGTGCGAGTCCAGCGGTCTTCACCAAATCCGCCAGCCGCCCGTACGAACTGAGGATCGTCTCAGAACCCTAGCGACAGGCATCATTGGTGCCAACGTGAGCAACTACTTGCAGCCAACTGCGCCCCGTACGCTCGATAGCCGCAGGCAAGGCCGCCTCCACATCTCGGATGAGGCCCCCCGGCAGACAGACAGAGCGCACGTTGGAATTCTTTGCAGCCCTGTACGCTGCTTCCCTAAGGGGCTCCATCACCCGCCTAACGTTGGAGCTCCCAATAACCAGCAAGCCTTTGCCCCCGTGTGCCTGCTCGGACCCTGCTGAAGGAAGGAGCGGCCACCTGCCCACTGACAGGACGAACGGGCGAGGCCAGCCGGCCAGCCTCCACATTGGCCCTCCGCCTCGAGCGAAGCGAATGCGTTGCAGTCCGCCACTCACCCTGAGGTGAGTCCTTTGCTTTTTCACAGTACCTGCCATTTCTCAGTACTTCTCTGTTAAGGTTTCGGACACCAGGGGTAAACGGGACTGGGTATGTTGTAGTCTTGCTTGTACCACATGTGATGGTTGTCCGTATTCGCGACTGCGGAAACGTTTCTCGTATTTCGTAGCACCTGTAGTCACCGCTTTGCCTGTTCCTTCGGAGGTGCACAGGAACTTTGCATCGTAATTCGGAATACCACAGGCACTGCAATAACGCAAGTAAATTCAATGTTAGTCCGTATCCGTAAAGATAAGATTGTCGCAGTAACTCTCGTCATTGACGCAAACTTCCGACTACCCTTCCAGGAAAAGAAGTCAAATGTAAATACAACGCATCGAAAGAAGCAGAGCAATAGGTAATTCCGTTGAGTTTTTAGTACTCAAAGCGACATCAGTGAACCCCTGTATCGTAGATCGTATCTCTGCTTAGCAACGTAAACAGAGATCGCAGTTTGGTTCGCACTGCTAAATAATTTAAAAATATATTTGTATTACGGACAGTTGTAATTTGGGCGGTGTCCATTATCGTTCATAGCCTTTCGACAAGCAATTACACAGAAGTTTCGTTTGTCTGGGACCAGAATAGCAGAATAGCGGCTTTTGCGGCCGTCCTGAGCGGGCGCGCTGTGGCGCTTCTCTTTGGGTTTTAAGACTTTACATTCAGTCTCCGCGTTACAGTGTTGTGTAAAACTGATTCTGGTGATGCAGCATTTTAGTTTCCTTGTTTTCGCGAGCTGTTAACTGCTGACATAGCAAACACGTTTCCCAGAAAGCTTACCCTAAGATTTGGATTTGACAAAGCAGCCTGTAATGTTCAGCCAAGTTAACTGGAAACTCATCACTGGATCAGACGCACACTGCTTACTATAACTTGAAGCAATACAGCTTTTTTGTGAAGCTGCTTTCCTCGTTGGTGCTGGAACGGATTTTGCAGAAATTTGAAGGAAAAGCTGAATTCCGCCATCGCGATAATTCGAGAGTAGAGTTACCATTTCAAATCCTGATGTTGATTATAAACAAGTCAGAGAATTTAATTTGCCCCCTGAGGTAGAAAACTGCTACTTAAAAGACGTATTATCTAAATAAGGTGACATCAGGCAAATTTGTAATGAACGATGGTCAAGCCAGCATAGATTGCAATGCTTTAGTGATGTTTGTTCTGTCGATATGCATGTCAAACAAAACATTCCATCTCATATTTTGGTTTGTGGCTACAAAGCGCACGTTATATACAATGGGCAGACTTTGACTTGTCACATATGAAAGTGGGCATCTCCGGCAAAACTGTCCAAAAAAAGTGTTTGTATTGCAGAAGGTTATCACTGGCTGATCTTGTGACCGAAAATCAATGACGGGTGGCGACCTTTCCAGCATTACGGGAAATGTGGACGACGGGCCAGAAAATACTCTTGAAGCATTTCCACCTTTACTCAGGAAGGACACTGTAGACAATCCGCCTGGAAAAAGTAGTATAGCCACTAACAAGAGACGTCGAACTTGTAACGGCAGTATCACAGATTTCAGACGATATTGTCAGCATAGATTCAAACTCTTGAGTCAAGTGCATCAGTAGACAAATCGAATCCGCCACCATCACCCGAACAGCTCAAAGTGACACTACAGTCCCATTCTGTAGCGCTGTGCGCGCCAGTAGATGGCAATGCGCTCGTCTTGGTGACGCCACAGCCCCGCGCTGCAGTACCCGTACGTCAACCAACGCAGACAGATTCACTCGCAGATGCAACTGAAACCAAACGTGACGAGGTAGCGAGTGATTGCCAACAACAGGCGACGTCACAGCCCAAATCCCAAGACGAAGAAGCAGAGTTTTACAGCAATAACACACAAACAGCAAACGAAAGTGATCATAGAAGTGACAGGGCATTGGAAGAACGTTGACAAACTGCGTCTGCGCCGCCTTTGGCAGACGAGACAAGATGGTGGCACACGACTGCCCGTCAGATCCACCGACACCGCCCTCAGAGGAAAACTACTCAGGGGGTGGGCGGAGCAGACATTCGGTGAAGGCCAGACTCAATGCAAATCGCAACAAAAGTAAAATGAAAGGTTGTAATGCAAACCAGGACGGTGGTCTCCAGTCAGATTCTCAGAAAGTATCCGGCATGGAATGGCATCAAATGATAGACTAGCGGGGAAAAAAGGTCACTCCCCTATGTTAGTCATATACGATTACGTTAAATATTAATAGGATACAGTCGGATGTTAAAATAGCTGCTCTGAAACAGTTTCTGTATGAGTCAGCGACGGATATTGCTCTCCTACAGGAAGTGGTATTCGCACAATTAAATTTGTCCAATTACGTCGATTTTTACAATATTTCCACTGAAACGAGTGTTGCATGGCCATTTTAGTTAGAGAAGGCATCCCCGTACATAACATTGATAAATTATAATCGGGGTGAGGTATTGGAATAAACGTAGGAGTTACTATAGTCAGTTTATATGCTCCTTCTGGCAGCAGTAATAAAGCTGCAAGAGCCACATTCTTTAACCCTTTCAGACCTGATTTTTTATTTACTTGTAAAAAAAAGTCTGACATCAATTTTACATTCCGGCGAGTCTCCTTCATACATTAAGGAGGTTAACAGTACGGATCAATTATGCCACACTTTATTTCACTTTAAAACAGAGGAAACAATAAAAATAATTCCATATTACATTCTTGTTTAAACGACCATGGTCAACACTTGATTTTAAGGTTTAGTATGAAACTGCGAAAAACAATGTCCTTTTGGAGACACTAATATACTTTATATTTTCTGCACTGAATTCTTGAACGCCCTGTACATTTTGGAAATTGGCAGTGACTTGGAGTTCCTACATCATGTAAAGACAAATGGTCAATGAAATCAAACTGTATCTCTGTACCTTCTGTACCTGGTCGTAATTCTCCTCTTTTTTCTTGGTATGACTCATGTCTGAAGCCAGTCCATCATACGGACGCCCCCTCTTTTTTCCAGTCACTTTCTTTTGGCACAGTGTCAATACATCTGCTACCCTGGTACGAAAGGAAAGAACATCCATTTGCTTCTTCTTTGGGATAGACAGGTTGTGTGCATCTCGTCTGTATTCCAACCAACTTTGCATGATGGCAAAGTCAACAGCGCGAAAAATCATGTGCAAAGGCCATTTTCAAGATCTGATGAAAACTCTGTAGTAGCTTATCAATTGATTAAATAGATCCACACCACCCATTGCATGATTATATCTTCTCACTATTTCAGGTCCTTCTACTTTCACATATTTATGGTGCTTTTTGTCCCAATGCTCGACTTCATCCACTGAGCCTTTACCAACAAAGATTGAACATAATACAACTGGCCTATTGTCTAACCACTTACACATGGTAATGTCATCAGCACTAGTGATTTCTTCACAGTAACCTCTGGTTTGTTTAATTATTGTTTTATCATGTGAAAAAGGCAAGTTCTTTCCAAATCTGTTTTGACGGACAGTACCTGCTGCATCGATGCCTTGAGATTTCAGAACTTGAAACAGAAGATAAGATGAAAAGAAGTTGTCAAAGTATAATTTATGACCTTTACCTTTTGAGAGTGGAACAGAAAATCCTAAAACAACAGCAGGACCTAATCCAATTTTTTTACAGCATGTGGTATTTAGTTCAGTTGTAGCACCTTGATACAAAAGGAAATGATGCACAATTCCACTCTTTTCACACAACATCGAGACTCTGATTCCCCATGGACTTTGTTTCTCCTTGACATACTGCTTTGCAGAAAACTTTCCAGTGAAAGGAATAATTCCTTCGTCCACGCAAACATTCTCTTCTATAGGAAGTTCACTGTAGCGTTTTCGAATGTCTGTGTAAACTGGCCTGACTTTGTAAAATTAATCCTTATTTTCAGGTGGCTTCTCCAGATTGTTCAAGTGTAAATTTGTTCGTTATTCTAAAAATCTGTCTGGTGACATGTTTTCCCAAAACACGTTTACCTTCAGGCTTGTATCCCAATACATTCGTAATGTGGGAAATTTCAAAGCGGCAGTCAGTATAAGCAAACCAAATAGCGCCTCTAGTTCTTGAGTTGTCTGCTTAAATGAGGATTTGCCTTGTTGTAATGCATAAATATTAGTATGTGCTGCCATGCTAGTGAACAAATCATCGGGTATATACCTTTTGAAGTATTGTATTGGAGAACACAAGACAGATTCTTCAAAATTTGGAACTTTGTATGTTTCTGCAATGGTACTTAGAGGCTTGCGTTTCCATTTTATGGATTCTTTAGGTGTCACCATGTTGTCACACAGGTTATTCAATTATGGGTTGTTTTCATTGCATAAAAAGTTCGTTTCAGCATCCATCACGTCTCCGTCATCTTCATCTTCGGATATGGTGTTTCTACACACATCATTCACGCCCACTTTATCTGCTCCAACACGTTTCACTATTCGAGGAATTTGCCTTTCAATAAGTGGTACACTGTCATCCTCATCTCCACTCAAACTAATGTCAGAAACTTCGCCATTTTCAATTATGTCCATAAACAAGTCCCAATCTTTCTCCACAGAAAGATATTCCTTATCCATATTTGTAAGTCAAAAGGCAGAAATATAAAATAAATAATGTGTACTGGTCAGTTATTCTCCTCCTTGCTGCTGGTACTGAAATTACTGAAAAAAATACCACACATAACTACCATCACCATGCAAATATATCTGAGACAAATTTTAGGTTATGTTTCCTATTTTACATCATTAAGGACCTGTTGTACACAAATGTGTACATTAAATTTACCTGATACATAACACAAATATGAACTGAATGAAATTGCTGAAAATTCCAATGAAAGAACGTCCAATGTTTCCGAAAGAAGGAAACCACACAAAAAATTCATTGACAAAACCCGCAATGTGACTATTACAGCAATAGTCAATGAGTAATGGCTTCCCACAGAGAGACAACACCAGAGAGTATATTTTACTATGTAGTTCTCTGACTGCTTACAAGAGAGCAGCAGATGCTGGAGCATGGCTAAAATAAACCTACACAAATGTGCACAGTCAGTTTTGATGCGCCAGAAATTTGTTGTCAGCGAAATATTACTGAACAAACTTTATGTACACAATTGTGACCACCAGGTCTGAAAGGGTTAATGAAAGCGTAATTTCTTTGCTGAGGAAAAACCCTCTCCAACTTAATAGGGGGAAATTTTGTGTATTGAGTCGAAAGGATCAAATCCCCAACTTCAATTACTCAACTGACTTGAGACGTCTCGTTGTTGATTTACAAGATGCGTGGGAAATAAAATAACCAACAATCGTGAACTTTACTCATATTGTTGCGAATTCATGTAGTAGAATTGACAGAATTTACGTATCGGAAAATTTAGCAGATTAAAGTACTGAAAACAGAAACTGTTTTAGTTTTTCCGATCACAGTGCGTTGTTGACCTGCGTAAATTTAACACCACAACCTACCAGAAGAGTAAGAAGCCAGTGGAATCTAAATATTTCGTTATTATCAGAAGACGACTTAGAAGATGCCCTAAGCAGAGCTTGGCAAATGTCTCCATTTACTGAACAACTTTCCAAGTGTGATAGAATGGTGGACCCAACGAGCGAAACCGAAGCTAAGGAAAGTTTTAATATGGTCAGAGAAAGGAAACAGACTGTAGAATTCTACTACAGCGTGCTAAGGGAACTCTACGATCAGACTGATGCAATTCCTACAAGATTAAAAGACATCAAGCAAATAAAAGCAAAATTATCAAGTCTGAAACGTAAGAAACTGGAGGGACTTGAAATGAAATCCAAAGTAAAGTCAGTCACTGAAGATGAGACTGCTGCATTGTACCACCTTGTCAGACACGCCAAGAATAGAAGTAGTTTCGTGGATAAACTTCAGATGGATGATGGTACCATACTCACCACCCAGAAGGAAATATAGAGATCTCAGCGTATTATGAACGTATGTATGCGTCAGGGGAAACAAACGAAGAAGAATACGATGAGCTCTTTGGTGCATATCTTCCACGAATATCGCGAGATGATTTCTTCGGACATCACCAAGGAAGATGTATTAGAAATCGTGTGCAGCTTCCCCGCTAAGATATCTCCAGGACCTGACAGACTGCCCATTGAATTCTATAAACGATTTTGGACCCTAATAGGAGAAAGTTCACCGAAATTGTCAATGAAGTCTTATAGGGGAAGCCAGTGCCTGCAGAGTTGAAACAATGCAAAATGGTGTTGATCCCGAAGAACAGAGGCTGCAAAAAAATAAACAACCTACGGCCTATTTCGCTTTTGAATTCGGATTATAGAATTATAGCTCGAGTAATTAACAAGCGCTTTACACCATGCACCGCTGACGTCATAGGCCAACAGCAGACTTGTGCTTTCAGAAGGACGATTTTACAAACTGCGGCTTTGTATCGCGATGTCATTGCGCTAGCGCAGGCAAGTAACATAAAATGTGGACTGCTTTTCATAGACGTCCGTAAGGCATTTGATCAAATTAATCACAAATACCTGATAGAGACAATGCGTCGAATGGACTTTCTGCCAAAAACCATCGACATCCTCGAGAACGTGACTATAGGTGTTACTGCACAAATCTCCGTTAACTGTCAACTGACAAAAAAAATTGAAATAAAAAGGGGTGTTACCCAAGGAAGCCCCTTATCCATGCTCCTGTTCGTTATACCGCTGTAAGCTTTCCTGAGACAGCTACAGCACAGGCTGACAGGCATTACCATTCAAGGAACAAAGGCCGTGGTAGGCGCTTACGCTGACGATGGAGGCGTAATCATCAGAGACCAAACAGATGTAACACAACTAGAGATGGTACTCGCAAAATACTGTTCCGCATCAGGTGCGAGGGTAAATGGAAACAAAAGTAAATTTCAAGATATAAAGCGGCTTGCTAACTTGCGCATTGAGTGGGCGAACCATGTTAATGAAAGCAAAGCCCTTGGAATAGCATTGGCAACTCCCCTTTTAAAAATGATAGCAATAAGTTGGCGGGAGGTGGCAAGATAAATCAAGGGAGCTTTGATTGAAAACGGTCAACGTAGCATAGACCAGTTCCAGAGAATACTGTTTATCAACACGTATATTTTATCCAAGGCCTACTACATAGCACAGGTTCTCCCCATTCCATCAATGGTGGAGAAGACGATCATGTCCACCTTAGCAAAGTTCTTGTGGAAAGGGGAATTGTTTCGAGTGCCGGTGAAGACAGCAGTTTTGGATCCAAGCAATGGAGGAATGGGTCTGACATAAAGTGTAAAGCGATGGCATTGTATGTTAAACGAACATGGGGCATAATGTGTAACGATCCAGGGTGCACTTGGAGGTGTACAAATTCCCCTTGCAGCCTGCTTGCCCCTAGCTCCTCTGCAACCATTCATGCAGGTCAGCCTGCAACGACGCAAACACAAGAGTGCGCGTGTACTGAGGCATAGTGGGTAATGCGGCCGACTTGGGCTCCCGTAAGCCCGGGCTACCTGGATTCCTGCAGGCCTGCCAAGCTTCACGGGACCTGCCCAGCTTGCTGCGCCTGACAACAGGTTGCGCTGTCAAGCCACCGTGACTAGAGTAGCCAGGTAGTTAGCCCGCAGTTCATTTATTGCAACGGTGGGGGCAGCGCAATGAATAGGTCGAACTTAAGTGAGATTGAAAAAAAATTGACAACTGGCGAATACATGCTGGTAACGAAACAGAGCACAAGTGCCGCATGGGAAAAGCTTTCGTGTGTTTACGAGGCCGCTTCAAATAAATCGGTAGGTGTGTCTCAATGCAAACTGTGTAGAAAGCTCTTAAGTACTTATTCGGGAATTTCGAGTATGCTACGACATGTGTGTGCAAATTTGACAAGCAATTCCCTCACTCCGTAAATATCTTGAAAAAGGACAAAGCTTTAGTGGCCGAAAAGTGCGTCGAAATGTGTGCTAAGGACCTGAGACCTTTTAGCAGTATGAAGGGAGAAGGATTTCATGGTAACCCGCAAACGATGTCAAAAACTTTTGTAAGATACTCTATTCCATGCACTGTCCGAAATATTTGTAGACAGTGATGTTCCTCTTGATGCTCAAGCGTACAAAATTTCTTTAAGATCGGAATAAAACCGTAGGTTGGTGTAGAAGTGTGTGAGTAAAGTACCTTCCGCCATGCACCATTCAGAATTTTAAGCAGATAGCGCCCTTCATTCTGCTTTGAATATCAAGTGTGCCAAATTTCATCAAGATCGGAACAAAAACGTACAACTTGTCAAATTACGTTAGGTAAAGTAACCTCTGCCATGCACCCTACGAAATTTTATGTAGACTGTGACCTTCCTCTTGGTTTCGAGGTATAGCGTGCAAAATTTCATCAAGATTGTATGCAGTACAAACACACGGACACAATGAAAACGCACTTTCAGTTTTTCTGAAAGTTTCCAATTTTTCGGTCGATTTTCCAAAAATTTTATTTCATAAAAACCCTGTCCTGAGAATTACGAACACAACAAAAAAAATTGCCGAATTGGTCCAGCAGTTCTCGAGTTTTACGCTTATCAACACATTTGGCAATTCATTTTTCTTTATATAGATAACAAGCACGAAATACACTCCTGGAAATTGAAATAAGAACACCGTGAATTCATTGTCCCAGGAAGGGGAAACTTTATTGACACATTCCTGGGGTCAGATACATCACATGATCACACTGACAGAACCACAGGCACATAGACACAGGCAACAGAGCATGCACAATGTCGGCACTAGTACAGTGTATATCCACCTTTCGCAGCAATGCAGGCTGCTATTCTTCCATGGAGACGATCGTAGAGATGCTGGATGTAGCCCTGTGGAACGGCTTGCCATGCCATTTCCACCTGGCGCCTCAGTTGGACCAGCGTTCGTGCTGGACGTGCAGACCGCGTGAGACGACGCTTCATCCAGTCCCAAACATGCTCAATGGGGGACAGATCCGGAGATCTTGCTGGCCAGGGTAGTTGACTTACACCTTCTAGAGCACGTTGGGTGGCACGGGATACATGCGGACGTGCATTGTCCTGTTGGAACAGCAAGTTCCCTTGCCGGTCTAGGAATGGTAGAACGATGGGTTCGATGACGGTTTGGATGTACCATGCACTATTCAGTGTCCTCTCGACGATCACCAGTGGTGTACGGCCAGTGTAGGAGATCGCTCCCCACACCATGATGCCGGGTGTTGGCCCTGTGTGCCTCGGTCGTATGCAGTCCTAATTGTGGCGCTCACCTGCACGGCGCCAAACACGCATACGACCATCATTGGCACCAAGGCAGAAGCGACTCTCATCGCTGAAGACGACACGTCTCCATTCGTCCCTCCATTCACGCCTGTCGCGACACCACTGGAGGCGTGAGCGGAAGACGGCCTAACGGTGTGCGGGACCGTAGCCCAGCTTCATGGAGACGGTTGCGAATGGTCCTCGCCGATACCCCAGGAGCAACAGTGTCCCTAATTTGCTGCGAAGTGGCGGTGCGGTCCCCTACGGCACTGCGTAGGATCCTACGGTCTTGGCGTGCATCCGTGCGTCGCTGCGGTCCGGTCCCAGGTCGACGGGCACGTGCACCTTCCGCCGACTACTGGCGACAACATCGATGTACTGTGGAGACCTCACGCCCCACGTGTTGAGCAATTCGGCAGTACGTCCACCCGGCCTCCCGCATGCCCACTATACGCCCTCGCTCAAAGTCCGTCAACTGCACATACGGTTCACGTCCACGCTGTCGCGGCATGCTACCAGTGTTAAAGACTGCGATGGAGCTCCGTATGCCACGGCAAACTGGCTGACACTGACGGCGGCGGTGCACAAATGCTGCGCAGCTAGCGCCATTCGACGGCCAACACCGCGGTTCCTGGTGTGTCCGCTGTGCCGTGCGTGTGATCATTGCTTGTACAGCCCTCTCGCAGTGTCCGGAGCAAGTATGGTGGGTCTGACACACCGGTGTCAATGTGTTCTTTTTTCCATTTCCAGGAGTGTATACGCGTAAAGGAAGAATGTACAAATAAAACCCAATATTTTTTGACCTGAAATTAATTTGTATTTTGGTGCTCAGGTAAAATAAAAACTTTTAATTAACGTTCGTAATACGACAATGACGCGCGCAGACTAAACGGCTGCGTAGCGTAGCTCAGCAGTAATATGGGCAGGCAAGCAAGTTCCCCCGCCGCCTGCCCGGGTTGGGTTCTGCTTGGCTTGGCCGGGAGTGAAGCAGCCTGCCCCTTCTGTTGACAACGCACCGCGGCCTGCCGCCTGGCCACCGGGCAAGCATGGGCGGGTTAAAAGCGGATCATGTACACCACTGGGTGCACTACAGCAAAACTATAAGACTTTGTCAGGCCAGAAAGTGTAGAGCCGCCGATAAATATACAAAAAATAGGTTTTAAGCTAAAACACATTAGGGAGTATAATCTTGAACTAAGTTATCTCAGCAAAAAGCTTTTAAACTCCAAAAAAGGTACAGCAAAGGTGATTTTAGCTGAAAGACGGAAACATGAAAATATGCAAAATGAATTCGAGAAAATACTTAAATATCAGAATCACAATAAGAACTATGGTAACATGCTCCGAAATGTATTCAAAAGAATGAGTATAGGTGAGGAACTGGATTCGTAGTAGAGGGAATGGGTTGGGTTCACGTTCCCGACCCCAACCCCAACCTCACCTGCAAGTCGCACATGGAAAATAAATCAGTAGTACAGCAGATACAAGAATATGACGGCAAACATCTGGTGTCTGATATAAAGGAAGATCTTGAACTCCCCAAAGATGTGTTTAGAAGGCTGGAACTGACAAACATAACAAGGCAGTGAAGGATTTTGCGATGTCGCTGTTCGGGATTGCTCCTCTGTCCACGTAATTTACCCTGGAAGGAACACTCGTCAAGGATTTACTGAATGATTAATTTTTGTCCGGGAAATTATGATGAGGAACCTCAGGCTGCAGAAGAGGAAAATGTGCGTGCTGAACTGCCGCCAGCTGAAGGAGACAGTGAAGGTGCCGATTTGTGCTACTGCTAAAGACTCATTCTTTGAACACTGTAATGTAAGACTGCAATTATCTGTCACCTCATTTATGTCATTTCTTTCTTTTTGTCCAACAACACAACTCATGGCAGTGGGTTTTCCATTTTCCACTGTAAAGTACATGAGGAGAAACATAGGTTTTTTAATCAGAATAACAAAGTCGATTGGGAAAAATTCAATTTTTATACATATAATAATTATAAACTAGAACCGTAGTGGTAATTATCGTAAAAACAAACAAAGCAATAATTTTTGCGACATCTTGCGCAACATATAAAAACGGGCGTTTGCAATAAACCTGTACAAAAACATGCCCCAATAACATTTACGAAAATGTTCCTAGTTTCTGATAATTTTGAGGCAAACCAGTCATACTGAATCATGTCTCGGAATATTGGTGACGATGATTGATGGAGAATTAGAGAATGAATTTTGATGCAATCTTCCCGGGAATTAATTTCACGATTCTCCTGTTACAATGCGCTGCAATTTTTCAAGCGCTTTACGAAATTTTTAACTTGCCTGTAAAAGTAAACATCACAAGGTTGTACCAAAGAAATGCATTTTTGAGGTATGACTTTTCAGAGACCAAGTTGGCCTATTTTCGTCATCTTGAAAAATTGCATCTTATGTCTCCGGAATCGTTTCACCTTCCCAAGCGTCAATGAGAAGTAAATATTTACTCCCCGACGAAAGATTTTAAAGATTTGCGGACAAAATCCATGTATAAAACTGTTGTTCCTTTTCCGGACTGCGATGATGTTACGATGACGTTCGTATAAGTATTGCCATAGCCATCTATTAATTAGTGAATACGAGGTCCGAAACGACCGGTCGCTTCTTGTAAGCATATGAAGACATGTGGGAGCAGTTTTCCGGATAATGTTATTGAATATTGTGCGGTGTACGAATGCGTCACTTTATTCAAATCCGACTTTTTCACGAAAACTGTTTTACTTACTTTTTCAGTGAGATTGATATTGGTGTCCTAAAACAATAGTATTTTTAATATTAAACAATATTCGAATGTGTATGTAAATATCTTTTTCTGTAATTAAATTTGAATTGATATATTTTACATCGGTAAAAACATTTTGTACGCAGAAAACGTGTATTTACCTGTTTGGTCAGTATTTATCGCATAATCCTCGTCGTGGTATTGAGGGATTAACCGGCACGTCTGCCGACGAAAGGCCTCCGCAGACGCGTGGGTGGCCTCCATTGACGCCGCTTCTTTTTTCGAAACCAGTTTCGTGATCTTGCGTTGTGAAATTCTGTGCTTCTGTTTAACTGCCGTGACCTATCGATCAGACGCCTTGAATTTGAAATCGACGAATTGTGCAGCTGCAGCCAATGTCCATTGATGTAAATTTCTTCTCGTAACTTGCTGATATTGCTGTCTTGCTTCCACAAAACGGTCGTAGGTCCACGAATCTATCGCCTCAGATTTTAAAAGTGGTGGTACGCGAATGGATAAATTTGTCTCCCATTGTGAAAGATATTCTTTTCACATCAATTGGCTTTTTTTGCAATGTCGCCAAGGACCACGTGAGGTGCGCTTTAGCAATATTCACGACTTTGACTTTGTAGGCAAAGGGAATCATGTTACTTTTAAATCTTTTCGGTGACGGTTTATATTCGTCTGGAGACGAATCATTTTGTGGCACTTCGAACTGTTCGTCGTTCTCCTCACATTCTTCGCAATGGTCATGAGCGTGAGTTAATTCCTCTTCAGTTACGAATGTTTTTGCGCCCAAAAATTCCAGTGTATTATTATAAAGTTCTCCGGCCAATAACATAGCATCGTGAGAGATTTCTTCCGAAGATGTCGATGCAATTAAAATATTTTCCGTCAACAGGTTGTAATCGACCTCCACGGAATCGGAATTTTCCATTAGTGTGCAAAGGCCTTCATTACGACACAGTCATGAACCAATGCTCTGTGCAGAGGGGTGTTGATTTGGAATGATTCTTGTGATGATGGTCGGGGCTAGGTTCTCACATAAGGCAATCAATTTAAGAAGTACAAACAGCACATCTTCACCTCTGGTGACGGCATTCGAAAAATGTAGTGTTGCGCTGTGGTTCCAAACGGACATACGAGACGTCACTTGGCTACTTGTTGCGCGAGAGTCCTTATAGGGTGGGCCATGACAGAGGCCTAACCATGCCAGGTTGAAAGTCAGTCACCAGTAACCTTTCTTACGCGAGAGTGTTTTTTGATGAATGTGCCACTCATCGTGCAAGATCACTGGGCAGCTGAATCTTATTTTATTTCGGCATGAGATGTGCAAAATATCGGTGCTGGACTGAGATTCGAACTCGGATCTCCCTTTTCATCACGTCTGATGCCTTGGTGTTGATACTTTCCACCGTTCGCCGCGCGGTCTGCGCGGCTGCCCCCGTCAGAGGTTCGAGTCCTCCCTGTGGTATGGGCGTATGTGTCGACCTTAGCGTAAGTTAGTTTTAAGTTAGATGATGTGGCGGAGGGTACCGTGAGTACCTCTATCGGTTCTCCCTTCTATTCCAGTCTCGGATTGTCGGTATACTTCTGTGTGGGCTCTAATCTCTCTGATTTTATCCTCACCGTCTCTTCACGAGACGTAGGAGGGAGCAATATACTGTTTGACTCCTCGGTGAAGCGTATGTTCTCGAAACTTCAACAAAAGCCCGTACCGAGCTACTGAGCGTCTCTCCTGCAGAGTCTTCCACTGGAGTTTATCTATCATCTCCGTAACGCATTCACGATTACTAAATGATCCTGTAACGAAGCGCACTCCTCTCCGTTGGATCTTCTCTATCTCTTCTATCAACCCTATCTGATACGGATCCCACACTGCTGACCAGTATTCGAGCAGTGGGCGACAAGCGTACTGTAACCTACTTCCTTTGTTTTCGGATTGTGTTTCCTTAGGATTCTTCCAATGAATCTGTCTGGCATCTGCTTTATCGACTATCAACTTTATATGATTATTCCATTTTAAATCACTCCTAATGCGTACTCCCAGATAATTTACGGAATTAACTGGTTCCAGTGCCTGAGTTGCTATATTGTAGCTAAATAATATGGGATCTTTCTTTCTGTGTATTAGCAGCAAATTACACTTGTCTACATAGAGATTCGATTGCCATTCCCTACACCATGCTTAAATTCGCTGCAGATCCTCCTGCATTTCAGTACAATTTTCCATCGTTCCAGCCTCTCGATATACCACAGCATCATCCTCAAAAATCCTCAGTGAACTTCGGATGTCATCCACAAGGTCATTTATGTATATTGTGAACAGCAACGGTCCTACGACACTCCTCTGCGGGCACACCTGAAATCACTCTTACTTCGGAAGACTTCTCTCCATTGAGAACGACATACTGCGTTCTGCTATCTAGGAACTCTTCAATCCAGTCACACAATTGGTCTGATAGTCCATATGCTCTTACTTTGTTCATTAAACGACTGTGAGGAACTGTATCGAACACCTTGCGGAAGTCAAGAAACACGGCATCTACCCGGGAACCCGTGTCTATGGCCCTCTGACTCTCGTGGACGAATGGCGCGAGCTGGGTTTCACACTGCCGTTTTTTTTCGAAACCCATGCTGATTCCTACAGAATAGATTTCTAGTCCCCAGAAAAGTCATTATACTCGAACATAATACGTGTTCCAAAATTCTACAACTGATCGACGTTAGAGATATTGGTCTATAGTTCTGCACATCTGTTCGACGTCCCTTCTTGAAAACGGGGATGACCTGTGCCCTTTTCCAATCCTTTGGAACGCTACGCTCTTCTAGAGACCTACGGTACACCGCTGCAAGAAGTGGGGCAAGTTCCTTCGCGTACTCTGTGTAAAATCGAACTGGTATCCCATCAGGTCCAGCGGCCTTTCCTCTTTTGAGCGATTTTGTTTCTCTATCCCTCTGTCGTTTATTTCGATATCTACCATTTTGTCATCTGTGTGACAATCTAGAGAAGGCACTACAGTGCATTCTTCCTTTGTGAAACAGGTTTGGAAAAAGACATTTAGTATTTAGGCCTTTAGTCTGTCATCCTCTGTTTCAGTACCATTTTGGTCACAGAGTGTCTGGACATTTTGTTTTGATCCACCTACCGCTTTGACACAAGACCAAAATTTCTTAGGTTTTTCTGCCACGTCAGTACATAGAACTTTACTTTCGAATTCATTGAACGCCTCTTGCATGGCCCTCCTCACATTACATTTCGCTTCGCGTAATTTTTGTTTGTCTGCAAGGCGTTGGCTATGTTTATGTTTGCTGTTAAGCTCCCTTTGTTTCCGCAGCAGTTTTCTAACTCGGTTGTTGTACCGCGGTGGCTCTTTCCCATCTGTTACGATCTTGCTTGGCACATACTCATCTAACGCATATTGTACGATGGTTTTGAACTTTGTCCACTGATGCTCAACACTGTCTGTACTTAAATCAAAACTTTTGTGTTGAGCCGTCAGGTACTCTGAAATCTGCTTTTTGTCACTTTTGGTAAACAGAAAAATCTTCCTACCTTTTTTAATATTTCTATTTATGGCTGAAATCATCGATGCAGTAACCAGTTTATGATAGTTGATTCCCTGTTCTGCGTTAACTGTTTCAAATAGTTCGGGTCTGTTTGTCACCAGAAGGTCCAATATGTTATCGCCACGAGTCGGTTCTCTGTTTAACTGCTCAAGATACTTTTCAGATAAAGCAGTTAAAAAATTTTCACGGGATTCTTTGTCCCTGCCACCCGTTATGAACAATTGAGTCTCCCAGTCTATATCCGGCAAAGAAAAATCTCCACCCAGAACTATAACATTGTGGGGAAATCTACTCGAATTTTTTTCCAAATTATCCTTCAGGTGCTCAGCCACAACAGCTGCTGAGCCAGGGGGCCTATAGAAACATCCAATTACCATGTCTGAGCCTGCATTAACCGTGACCTTCACCCAAATTATTTCACATTTCGGATCTCCGTCAATTTCCTTCGATACTATTGCACTTCTTATCGCTATAAACACGCCTCCCGCTTCACTGTCCAGCCCGTCTCTGCGGTATACATTCCAATCTGAGTTTAGAATTTCATTACTGTTTACATCTGGTTTCAGCCAACTTTCTGTCCCTGGTATTATGTGGGCATTGTGACCGTTTATTAATGAGAGCATTTCTGGGACCTTTTTATACACACTCCTGCAGTTTACTAATAGCTTATTAATATTGTTATTGCCCATTGCGTTTTGGCTACTACTACCTTGTCGCGTCTCAAGAGGGGTCTTGTCGGGCCTAGGGAGGGAATTCTCTAACCTAAAAAACCCACATGTGCACTCCACACTTACTCCGCTACCCTTGTAGCCGCTTCCTCACGCCTGACCTATTCAGGGGGACCCTACATTACTCCACCCGATAGCGGAGGTCGAGAAATTTGCACTCCAGATCTCCGCAGAATTGTCTGAGCCTCTGGTTTGTTGCCTTCTACTCGGCTCCAAACCAGAGGACCGCGATCGGTTCTGGGAACGATACTACAAATAGTTAGCTCAGATTCCACCCCGCGAGCGAGGCTTTCCGTCTTCACCAACTCCGCCTGTACGAACTGAGGATGACCTCTGAACCCAGCCGGCAGGAGTCATTGGTGCCGACATGAGCAACAATTTGCAGTCGGGTGCACCCAGTGCTCTCTATCGCCGCCGGCAGGGCCTCCTCCACATCTCCGGTGAGACCCCCCGGCAAGCAGACAGAGTGAACACTGGCCTTCTTCCCAGACCTTTCCGCTATTTCCCTAAGCCTAACGTTGGAGCTGCCAATAACTAATAAACCCTTCCCCCCGTGTGCCTGCTCGGACCTTGCTGAAGGAGCGGCCACATGTCCACTCACAGGCAGAGCGGGCGATGCCACACGGCCAGCCTCCACATTGACCCTCCGCCTCGTGCGCCGCGAACGCCGCTGAACCTGCCACTCCCCTTGGGGAGAGGGTGGCCCAACCGCGCCCGGTACCCGCGAAGATGTCTCGACAGCAGGGTCAGTGGGTGACGCATGTGTAACACCTGGGGTGTACCTTGCGACGCACCAGACTCCCCACTCCCGCTACACTCAGAGGCAGCAGCCTGAAGACGGCTGACCGCGGCCATCAACACGCTAAGCTGTTCGCGGACAGTGGCCAGTTCCCCCTGCGTCCGTACTCAGCAGTCACACATCCTATCCGTCCTAAGAAATCAATTTACTGTAGAGAGTTAATCAACTTTTAACTAGACTGCTAATTCACTAAAGGCGGCTGATAGTTGACTGAACTGTGGTTACTAGACACTTCTTGTAGAAAACAATAAAAAAGGACTACCTGTCTAAGGACTGTATTGAAAACACTAGCACTACTGGCACTATGGCTGACTAAAGGGACTCTTGAGATCAGTTACTGCCCTGAATGGTGGTTACAAAATTAATGGTGCGCGTTCTTGCCTGGAGAGTGAAAATGATAATGGATGAGGTGACTGGCCCGTATGGAACTACGGTGGGTAGAGGCAGAACAAGTATTCAAACTGTCCGTGATTATAGTGACATCGTAGCTGCGGCACATGTTCACACGCTCGAGTGCGCCGTAATGTCGCTCGATTTCGGGAATGCTTTCGATAGGGAGAGTCACCAGTGCCTTCTTGAAACAATGACCGTACTGGATTTTCTGCAATATTTTGTCAAGGTAATTGGTATAATGTTGAAGAACAGCAGTTTGCAAATCATGATCAGTGGTCAGCTAACAAGGCAGCTCGCACTCAAGAGTTGTGTGCGACGAGAGGTGGTCCTGTGTGGAGGGCCTCTTTCGCCACTGCCGCTGAGGCCCTCCTAGCCGCTCTGCAGAAACAGCTGCGAGGGCTGCACGCATGCAGACACACACACATCGCCAGAATATCGTGTGTAGGGTATACACAGGTGATGTGGATGTAGTGACCGTTGGCGACAGCGACTGGGAGAAGGCACTGCAGGTCATCAGCAAATCCGAACTTGCATCAGGTGCGAAGCCGAGCAACATTAAATCACACGTGGAATATCTCTGCAAAACACGGGAGACCTTAATGTGTTGCCCCACATGGAAATTTTGGGTACCAGCTACAGTTACATATGAATCGTACTACAGCTGCAAACTCTAGGAACATCCTTGCCAGTCTGCCAGCTAGCGCCAAAGAACATAGTGCGAGAAGACTTGACGATATCCAAAAGGGACACTTTTCAAATATGTACGTGGTTTTTAAAGTCAGTGTAGCAAAGGTTTTACCCAAACCACGTGAAACAGCAGCAAGATTTCTGTCAGCTCGTGGTAACATTTTCAAGGTAAAGTTTGACACGCTGACTCCTTCAGCAGGAAATGGCCCTGTGGTGGGGGGGGGAGAGATTAAATCTCACAATCTCTCAGACGTTGGGAGAACATCACAAGCTGTATTCGTGTGTTCCGCACACAAGATGCGGAAGAAGACACACACGAGATGCGGAAGAAGACTCACACGACCCTGGTGTCTCACTTAGCAGACGAAATTACTCCCACTGTCTTGAATCCAGCCATACACGCACGGCTTTTATCATTTTGAGCAATTTTGATTCGAACTCAGTTACACTCGAACCAGAGTTCGCCCGTCGAATATGGTAAAAATTAGGAACATATACGTGCAATTAACGGAAAAGGAATGCGGAAATGTGGCTGTACAAAAGTAGCTGCACTGCAGATGGGTCATTTGGATAAACATCAGCACCCCTCAACTACCAACAAGTGTGAAACCTGCTCGGTAGAGGGCAGTAAACAGGAAAGTAGCAACCAAAGCGAAACGTCAGGCAGTCCGCCTGGGTGATTCGCCAACACGTGATAATTGGGACCTGATAGCAAGCGAAGAAGACAGGTTTGTGAGCACTGAGTGGAGGATATCCGGGAACTTCTCAGACAAATGTTGGCCACGATAACACCAACATTATTTGCAATATCTTGCCTGACGATTTTTTGAATTCTATCCAGGTGACATGTCATTTAGAACAAAGAAATGCTGTAAAGTGGCTAAAAGGACAAGCAACGTGTCACCTGCTAACAGAAGGAAACAAAACAAAACAAAACGCACACTGGGCACAAGCGAACAACGGGGCAGCGCGTCTCCTCCACCCAGGCCGCCCTGGGTGTGCATCGCAGAGGCGAAAAACTGCAGGAGAAACTCCGCAAAAATATGTTTGTACGTATAGTTACGTGAAACAGTGTGCAAACTGAATAGAAAGAGACGTAAACGCAAGAACAACATAATGAATCGTGCTTAACCTCTTTTGTCTTTAACACTATTTTTTTACTGAGTTATTCATTTATATTTAAGGAAACAGAAATCTGCACCAAAATAAGTGGATCAGAAGCGCCCTATTTCGTGTTGAAGCCATCTCGGAGGAAAATTTTGTCCTCACGACAAAAGACATGGTACTTCTTAGTACATTTTATTTTACTTTATTCCGTATGCCACAACTTGCTTTAACCAGAAGACGGGACTGCCGTCATTTCTTCTTTTCTGTGTTACATTCATCGTTATGCGAAGCATCCAAAATGGCAGCATGGAGCTTCCAGCGAGTGCATTGCTCGGAGTTAAGAGAGGACCAACATGGCAAAGAAACCTTGCGAGAATTATGCATTGGATTGGGAAGAAGATATTGCGAAATAAATTGGAAAGCCAACCAGAGTGAACACTAACTTCGAAGCCGTCGCCCGCAGCTGACATAGTTTCTGTGGAGACAGTCTTCTGGATGAAGTATTAAAAATAAAAAAATAAATAATCCACGAAAACAAGGGAGTGACTCGGAGACATGTATGGGGGGAGGCGTCGTGGCCAGGCCCCGGAATGGTTAAAAAATTAAATGAAAGAAAAGGCGTTAAGGACGCGAGTTTCTAGTCTGCACGTAGTGTGTTCGAAACCCGCAAGTTATATGAATTTAAATTCGCGATAAAGGTTGTTAGTTAAAAAAAGTTGAAATGATTCTAGCTACCTATGCTGAAGTTCTGGGTTCGTTTCTTACATCCGGCAGTCATTTTCATCCAACAGAAGTAGCAGCTCTCCCACATCTGGTAACCTGGAGGAGAGTCGGTACAGGCTGGGCCCTGACAGAGGAGGAAGTCACGCCTGGTCGAAACTGTCACCAGTTACCTTTCTTATGCCAGTTTTTTATTTTTTATTTATTTTTATGAATGAAAGAATCGCTGTGCAAGGTCACAGGGGACTTGACTCTATCAGAGCCTGAGATGTAGAAAATATTGGTTGTGCACTCAGATCTCCCTTTTTGTCGCGTTTGATCAGTTTGCAATGATGAATTTCCACTGCTTCATTGTTTCCACTTGCCTGCAAAGCTATAAAGACGTTCACAAAAGGCATGTCTGTGGGGTTCGGATCCCGTCATGGCACTTTAAGTTGCAACACATGCACACCAAAATACATGTGAGATATTATGATTTTTAATGCCTTTCTGCCCTTTATCAACAATAATGGTGGGTTCTGGATTCGACTCCCTAGTCAGACACGCAGCTTTTCGTCCTATCATGTCAGTTTCAAACATGCCACTCACAGCTACTCGTGAAAGAGGATAGTACAGTCAACGTGTCTATGTAGTCAACTACTGTCTGTCCAGGGTTCGATTCCTAGTCAGCGGAAAATTTTCATAATTGTATTTGCAATACAGACATGCGCACATTTCGCTGCTAATGAAGTAAATCATTATATAACGTCTACGCGTGACTAGAGGTCCGTGTCGATAGGTGTTGGTTTCGAATGCCTATAACACAAAACATTTTCGTCTCCTGGGTTTAGTTTGTTATCTCGTTGCTGATTAAAAATGATGATTTCTAACGTTTGATTGCGCTCAGTTAACCACGCGATTAAGTGCTGCGTTCGAATCTCCAGGAAACACACAACTTTATGGCAGATCATTTCGAGTTTGAACTTGCACACTCTTTGTTACTTGTGACTGAAACCATACTTGAGATATTTCGTCTTTACTTGCTGGATTGCATTCCCGGATAGCAGCGCAGTGAGAAAACTTTCGTCGTGTCATTTAAAGGAGGATGCTGCTTTCTGAGGTTTCATTTATTACAATAAATTTGAATATGCAAGCGTAATGGCTGTGTAGCGTCCAATAACACGTTTTCTGGTATTTGCATTACCAAAGTGTCAGTTTGCATGTAAACCGATAACCACACAGAGCAATTTTCTCTTGTGCCCCCTTGCAGTGAACATTTTGTATAGGCAAAGACTGTACCGAAAACAGAGCAGAGGAACAGTGTTACGAGGACTGATTACAAATCAGGCGATACACAATTCAAATCGTTCCATAAAGTTTCTGGCGTGCAGCCGCATAAATTCAGCCTCTTCTCCTAATATTTCGGCCGGACACCGACCAGCCATCTCCAGAGTGAGCCGAGGTGGGCGATCCTGCCGCACTTGGTCCGTCCTTTTAAACCGGAGAACCGAACCACTGAATTTATGCGGCTGCACGCCAGAAACTTTATGGAACAGTCCTTACGCCGCAAAAACATTAAGATGGACGACAACTGAGATCCATCAGATGATTTTGAGCATGATAGCACATGTTAAATACATGTGCGTATGCTATGAGGCCATAAAATCTAACACACACACACACACACACACACACAGTTTTTTATGGGGGTGGTGTTGCCGATTTGGTGTTTGTTATCTCACATGTTTTGAATAAATTGTTGTCTGTGTGTCAGAGTTTCTGTGTTTGGTGAGGCTGAATGAAGAAAACTGGCGGTAACTGCAGTGAAATTTTTTTGCCTGCATACCAGGAAAGTGTGTTTGAAAACCAGGAGATGGGACTCTTCTTGTGTGTGACCTCTGACAGTGAAGCTGCGGACAGAGACCAGTACCAGCTGCAAGAAGCCTGTTCTGTAGTGGAGGTGAGCGACTGGTTAGGTGTTGCGTCCCGAGAGCGAAGGAGCTGACTTGCAGGAATGAGTGTGACAAAATGTGGTAATGAAATTCTTTGAGAGGTTGTATAATGCTATTTGTAATGGACGATAGGTGAAGATATTTTTATGAGGGGGATAGAAGAGATGTACTGTAATTTAATACATACACACAACTGCGCACTGTTTTGTACTGTGGGAGGGGGAATACGGTAGGTTTGTTTCAGCAGAGAGTGGCAGTTTGTGTGTTTTGTGCAGGAGCCTCTCTGCAGAGGAGAGGGACAGGAGGCTGCTCCAGGCGGCTAAGCGGGGGGCATTGGGGGAGCTGACGGCGCTGATCGCCGCAGGGGCCGACGTGGGGGCGAGTGGCGCGCCGTGCGGGTGGACCGCCCTGCACTGGGCAGCGAGCAGGGGAGACGTCGAGGCGGCGAGGCTGCTGGTGGGGGCGGGGGCGGCGGTGGACGCCAGGGATGACGATGGGTGGACGCCGCTGCATCTTGCGGCAGTGAATGGCCCGGCAGGAGTGGCGGCTGCGCTGCTCGTCGCGGGGGCCGACAGGGGGGCCACAACTGGTGGTGGGGAGACAGCGCTGGACATCGCCAGGCGGTGCAAAAGGAGGCGGCTGGTGGAGATGCTGTCATGAGGCAGAGAGTCCAGCGAACTCTGTGCAAAAAAACAGGAACTGAAAGAATTTGTAGGAGAGGAATATTCATAATTTTTTAAATAAATTTTTTTAAATAAATTTTTTAAATAAATATCCAAAAAAACTCAAACCCATTGTAACTCACGAATTTCACCCCTCCTCGAGTAGCATACAGCACACAAATACTCTAAGCAATGCTGTAGCAAAACCCAGACAACGCCAGATAACAACAAAATAATTCAGGTAACAATGTACAATCCTTCTGTCAAGAAAAATGTCTCGAGTGCACTTCCAGACTAAACTTGGCAAAAGTCAACAGTTCATTGTGAACAAACACAACTGCTGTATAATATGTGATCGCTGAAAAGTATTTCACAGCAGTCTGCAAGGTGCTACATCAGACTATTCTAATTTGCAACATACCGAGATTAACGCTATATCAGTTCTGCCACCAGAATTTTCGCTCCTGATATCAGACTCAACTTACTTCTCCATATTCAGCAAACATTCTACTCTACCGTACCTGTTGTGTTTAATAACAATGACATAGTAGTAGCAGTATTCACACTACATAATGCGACTATCATCTGGAACCATACAGTCAGTCCACATTTAACTAAACACAATCAGACCACAACATGACACGCATACAAAATTTGATGGAAATCCTCTCTATCTGGTACTGTTGTCTCTACTTGAGGTAAAAGATTACAACGAGCAAAGTAATTCTGGTTGTATTGGAGACAGAACACCGAGGCCCGAGTTTCAGCACACGAAAGCAATTTCGCAACGACGCACACGAGTCTCGACCCTCATCGGTCACAACGGGACAGCTGAGACGGTAACGCAAGTCGTGCAATTACACTTACTTTGACTCGTACATCGAGTAAATAAGTGTAGTGGAGAGTGCACGCCTATCAACTCAGTTGCTGTCACCTCACTTCATTCCCTGTGGCCGTGCTGCGGCCGCAGCTGACGCAGCTCGCCGCTCCCCGCCAGTCCGTGGCTCCTGCCACAACTGTCAGCCGCCTCTCTCCTTGTGAGGCGCCAGCAGGCAAACGGCAGAACAGTCCGTGAGGCCGTCACTCACACTTCACTCACAAAGAATACTGATAAGGCGCAGAAGAAATGCTCGGACACAACATTGCCTTCACGAATCTTTTCAACAGTGAAATTTCTTCTCCGAGACCTTCGTTGTTCACGTCTACACTGTAGCAAGATTCGTCGTTTCCCACAAGCTCTTGGACCGGAGAATCGTGTTCGCTTACGTAGTTCCACGGGAAACGGAATGTGTCCGTGTTGCACGTGGCTGCACACGGTACAGTCAAGTTCCCTACGGTCGTGTAATAACGTGGCAAACATTTAGTTGAAAACTGTTCCTCGAGCTATGGTTTAAATCGTCCCCTGCTGCTTCATCAACAAAGCGTTTTCTTCTGCCTTGCCGTTTCTCTCCGTCAACAATCATTACATTCACTTCAGGTGATATTCCAATATTTTCTGCTACTTCGCAACTTCCTGCGTAAATAGTATCCCAACATTTCTCAGCTGATTTAATTCTTCTGCGAGACTCTTATTAATACTACTTGAAACATCTGTTTCTCTGGTTTGAAGTACAACTTTACGTATGTTTATTGCACGTAATAATTTCAAATACTTATGAATGCTCCTTAGTTTAATGTGTTGCTCCAAGTTATTAGCAAGTTGAACCGCCCATTGTAATCCTGGCCACTTCTCGGCAAATGGATGCATGGCACCTACCCACACAGACCCTCTCGTTGCCGATATTTTCTTTTAAAACTTTCCATAGCTGCCACTTTCATTTTAAATGAGTTTCTTAGAAACAGCAGTTCTACTGGAGACAGAGGAGAAACGTCATGGGGAAGTATCGCAGTTAACTCGAGTGCTTCTTTTTGCCGCGTCTTCCCCACATGTGGCACATGTAAGCTGACGTTTCGTTGCTCTGTGTGCAACTACGACTTCCACATCAGACACAATCTTACACGCCTCCACCGTGATATTAAACGCTCTTTATGGAGCTAACAAACAGCCATGTTATGCATCTCGCCGAAAGTTCGGGACGCGCCTGACGCCCTTCACCTGGTGTTGTCTGCTATTGCGGCTCACTGGAACGGTACAGCACGCCACAGCAGAGGGGAAACAGCCCAGAACTCCATCCCCTTTCCTCGCATCGTCAAACACGCCGGAATTCACTGCTCATATCACTCAATAACCGAACGCCAAATAGTCTGAAACGTGTTCCTGTTTAAACTCGTGTATGTAAATGTCTGGTTGGTATCACAGAAACTGGTAAAATTCATGTTGATATGTAAATAGGTTAATCTCAGAGCAGGGCAGCAGAACTGTTTTAAAATTAAATTTTGAGTGGAAGTATGTGAAGCACACGCTACACGATGCGCAATCCAGTCTAGCCACCACGTCAAACAACTCGCCTGCGAGAGAGCATGGTGTTTTCGATGAAACTTACAAGTGCTATTTGATTGCAAAACAAATGACTCAGGTTAAAATGTTGGCCCTGAATGTTGTTAATGTTTATCTTCAGCCTCGCAAAGAATCACTGTACCAGCAGTTTTACGGTAATTACAGAGCAAATGAACACAAAATTTTACGCATCCAACTTTGTGTAAAACTGTTTCAAAACTCACAAGGTAACACCTGTCTCAGATCTACCGATTTGAAACCTCTGAAATGATGTACTTCCACAGATATATCCCGACAATTACACTATCTGACAGTGGGCAGTGGTAATTAAATATGTTGGCCTACCTCTGAGAACGGAAGGTTCGTTTCTTCTGCAACCTATTTAGTATTACTAAAATGACAGAACTGTCAAAAACCAAAAAAGAGGAACTGAAGTTAACGACTGACAAATGAGAAAAAGTTTCCAAGTATAACTAT
The DNA here is from genome assembly GCF_021461395.2 of Schistocerca americana. NCBI lineage: Eukaryota > Metazoa > Arthropoda > Insecta > Orthoptera > Acrididae > Schistocerca > Schistocerca americana. The sequence goes on along the minus strand of NC_060129.1, from coordinate 134,788,948 downwards.
GCTTCACTAATCCACAACAGCAACACACCCTTTCATGAATTACTCACAACCACACATGTCTGCACACTCACAGCTGCGACGCGCTTACATACTACGAGTAAAATACTTAAAACGACTCACCATGCAGGAACTGGAGAATTTACTGTGATTTCGCGCGCTGCGTTGATAGCTACAGTGCTGTGCTATAATGCAAAACACATTGTCCACCTTGCCACCATGATTGTTACATCATTTCATATTTGAAATATTTTGTGTTATGTTATTAGTATCGGGGTAATTTCTACCTTTTGTATTTTTACTGAAACGTCTGTGGCTGACAGACTCCAGCTGTTCCAGCACAATATGTCTCCAGAACTGAGTCTGAATGCAGTGCTGGACGACCCACACCCTACATGAGAAAATAATTACGAAATATTATCAGCCCTGTATATGTTTACTTACAGCTGCACAGTAAAGGCTGATATTAGGAAAAATACTTTGTTTTTCTCGCATCTCCAGTTATAGAACAGTTCTAACAGGTGGCGACAATCTCTAGGAGACTACAGAACAATCAGGTGAAAAGAGGTTCATCCGTAATTTCGACAATTCAAACGATGCAACGGATGTCTAATTGTGCTAAAAATGTCTTAGAGCTGAAGTGGAAAAATAAACATAATCGGTGTTGAGCACACCGCTATCGAAGAAAATGGAAAAATCTACAAAGCAATGGAGCTAAATAACTACAAATATTCCAGAGTTTAGTTTTAGACCTCTTTCCTTTGGCTGATTCTTAAAATACAACGTTGTGTGTACGTCAGTTTTCACCTCTGCAACTGAATGTAGCCCAGTCAACTGATGGTTGTCCCATAACGAAACAGCGGAAGATCTTTTAATGACGTGTTTTGGCCTACTAAATAATAATTTCGTGGTTGCTGCCTTGTAGCAGACTGGCTTCACAACGAGAGATCCAGAAAGCCTCAAAATTTTTACTCTCTTCTCAGATTTTCGTTCTTTTCACGAAGACTATAAGTTTCTCTGAGTTGAAAACTCAGCACAAAATTACAGTAGCCAAACTCTTCTACAAAACTCACCAATCAGGTCTGATTTTGAGACGAGCGGTGACGGCGATAGTGCGCTGAAGAACGGCGACTGCCAAAAATTCGGAACGCTCCTTCAACGGCCTTCATCTTTTGTTCTCTGCTATTACGGTCCACTGCAACGGTACGGCACGCTTCAGCAGAGGGGAAACAGCCCAGAACTCCGTCTGCGTTCTTCCCATCACCAAACACAACGGCATTCACCGCATACATCTGGTGACGAAAGTAACGTCATATCTTTTGAAACGTGTTCGTATTTATTTAAACTCGTCGTTTAAAGTGTCTGTCTGGTATCTGAGAAATTGTTGAAATTTGATACCGAAATGCGTAAATTTCAATACAGTGCAGCAGAACTGTATAAAAATGTATGTGAAGGACACGCTACACGATGCGAAATCCCCTGTAGCCAGGTCATCAAACAATTTGCCTGCGAGAGAGCAGGCCGTTTTGAATGTAATTTATATACGCAACTTGTCTACAAAACTAATGACCTAGATTAGAATGTTGGCCCTGGATACTGTTAATCCTTATCTTTAGACATGGAAACAATGACTGCACCAGAACTGCTTTTGTATTTATAATGCAAATGAACATAGAATTTAACGCATCTGAGTTTGTGTCAAACTGCTTAAAAATTGACAAATAACACCTTTCTGAAACAATTTACCGATCAGAAACGTCTGAAATGATATGATATCTTCACAGATGCATTCTGGTGTGTGACGGAGGATACTGTGAGTACCACAGGAGTTTCAGCCTTTTCCTGTTGCAGTCGCCAATGTGTTGTACTCTCATCAAAAAGTTTGAAATCGACTGAAAAACTTTACGCCCACAAGAGTTAACAGCTTTCATAAGTTTTAGCTCAAAGTATCAGTTCCCATTACGAGAGGCAGAAGTGTCGAGCGCATCCTTCACGTACTTCCGTTCAAAATTTAGATTTTATACAGTTCTGTTGAACTGTATTGAGATTATGAAATTACATTGTCCTCCTCTTCCAAAAAGCTGCTTCACAAGTGTAGTGGACAAGGTTCATTCTCACGCTAGGCTTACTGTAACTCAGGAACCAATCGAGAACGGAGCTGAAATTCTGCCGTTTGTACTGACATGCTTCCCATGTATCAATGATTCGGAACAGAGGACTCTAGAATATTCGGTAAGTGGAAGGCCATGCCAGGTTAGTCCTCAGGGACGGTGCGAGAAATATCTTTGGACTACTCGTCTGTTAAGAGCTCTGTCTGGCTTTTCGTCCTTTGGCGACAGACCGACGTTGGGCGGCCATTGCTCCCAGACTCCACGCAACTCGTGACGTGTTTATTACAACCGATCCAGCGCCGTCACGCATGCAGCATGCTATAATCTGGAGAACTTGGCCTTGAATTGTTCTCACTGTCTCAACATGGTATTAGTTAACTGCAGGAGCGTCTACGGAAAGTTCTCAGAACTAACCTCGCGTGTAACAATGGTCACACAGCAGTAGGGACAGAAAGCTGGGTGAAACCCAAAGTCAGTAGCAACGAGACTCTAAATTCCGGTCGCAACGTAGGTCTTAAAGAGAGGTCGACCGCTGGTGTTTAAAGCAGTGAAAAGTAGGATTACATTAGAGAGATCAGTGGAGATCCCGAATGTAAAATGATTTGTGTCAAGACAAGCATTAAATCTGGATCAAACATGGTGATCGGACGCTTCTATAGACTCAGCAGCAACAATGGGGGAACAGTTTGAGGGAAACCTGGAGAATATTTCGCGTGAATTTGCTGTCCATGTTACAGTTTTAGGTGGAAACTTTATCCTGCCATCTATACAGGGAGACTGACGTGGCTAAGAATGGTGGTAGGCCCAGAGAATCATAATAAATTGATCCAAGTGCTTTACCCAAAAACTACCCCGAGCCATTAATCTGAGACACCACTGGTGAACATAATATCTGAGACCTGTCGGTAACAAAGAGACCCGAACTTTTCGAATGTGTTAGGGTAGAACTGGGAATCGGCGATGACAAGGCCGTTACAGCATCACTGAAGACGACTGTAAACAGGAATACGAAGAGCGGTAGGAAGGTCGTTCTGCTTAGGAAGAGCGACGAGAAACAGGCTTCAGAGTACCTGAACAGTCAGCACCAAAATTTCCTCTGCAGTACTAAAAGCGTGGGTATCAATGGAAGAAGTTGAAGAGTATCGTACAGTACACTGTAGGATCACAGCGAAGAGTATAAGGCACTGATTTCCATACAATTGCGCCTCGGCGCACGCCAGAACACGAGAGAACAGTACAGAGATGTCAGAGATCCGAATGTCAACAATGGAACTCGAGCCAAAGAAAGAGTTCTTTGTGAGAAGCGATCCACACCTGTAACTTTGCTGCGTTACTCTCTACATGACGAAAACCTGCGTAAACATTTGGTCTGGTGGTTTAGGCAAAAATGCTTACGGCACTTTTATCCACGTACAAGTAGCTTCAGGGGGCGACATTTACGCCGCGGGGAAAGTCGTAGGTGGGGGCGCGACGCGGAATGTGGGCAGCGAATCCGGACGAGGGCCGCGCATGCGCAGAAGCGGCGGGCGGGGCGGGAACAGGCGGTAGGGGCGCAGCGAGCAGAGACGGTGAGAGAGAGAGGGGGGAGAGAGAGAGAGAGAAGACCGGCCACGCGACGGGGAGGCCGAAACTAAATCGGGATTATCACTTCGCATATAAAATCTGCAACACTGTTTGGCGATTCGAGCTCCAGTTCCACTCAACAATTCAAAATTCAGCCGTTGTCGCAGACACCAGCGTCCGGCTCGATGTTAATGTCAGGATATTACAAAGATATTTTCCCCCGATCTACCAATAATTTCGCCGTTGTATGTCAGCAGGTTACATCTACCTAATGGCCGTATACGGTGTACTAACACTAAACGCTATTTTGATAACAGTTGTTTCACTTACGAGACAAAACGTTATGTTGCAATATGAAATTTCTTGTGCAAACTTCAGCCATACGCAGTGTCATAACAATAAAAAACTACACAGTTACAAGTATGTGAAATACGGACATTTTTTCATTACTCGAAGTATGTCGGTACAAAATCCCCCTGATCTAACGCTGTCTCCAGCACTCGGCAGGCCAGCTTCCAGCCGAGTACACAGCCAGACCGCCCGACACACACTGCCTGCTACTGGCGTGAAAGGAAGCAACACCTGTGGTGTCGGCAACAGACCTACAGCGAGTATGGTTGTACCGATACTACAGAAGTTGAGTGCAATTGTCAAATTCACAACTTCATTCAGATTTATGGCGCAGACTTCTTAAAATTTGATTCAGCAAATAGGACACCCCGTTTCCATTTCTCATTTAAGTGCCGACACGAGATATTTCTGCATTATGGGCATTTCCCAAAAAGCGTGAGCGTCCAGTTTAGCGGCAGTATCAACTCCAGAATCCAGTCGAGGGTGGAACGGAGTGGAGTACAGTAGAAACAGACCAACACTTCACCACCACTTACACACGTAATTTCATTGCCGCATGCTGCGCAGTGCAGGGCGGCCATCCTTGCATAAAATATTGCACGGTTTCGGCAGATAGCTGTGAATTCTGTATGTCTGGAGAGACGCCCACATGGCCGTACCTTTTGAATACACCGATTCTCGTCCGTCCACCCAAGTTAGCTACTCTGGATGGCGAGCGCCTGTTGGCTTTAGTTTTGTTCTTTCGCATCCTCTGCTTTTTATACCCAATATTGCGGTAGTAACTGCATTAATCATTTCGTACCACGTCGCACGCAATCTTCCACACCGTCGCCGTGGTACTGAACACCATGTGTAGAGGTGACACAGTTGCTGGCTGTAGCGAGGTGTGAGAGGTTACGGCAAAACACACACCGTGTCCTCCAGAACTCAGAGTAGTGCCGTTAAGTCGATCTCGTGTCGTACACAATTCGCCCCACGCCCACTGCTTACACGTTTCGTCATTTATCCACAGCCACAGCTACACTACGCCCAGCAAAGAGTAAATCTGTACCATCACCTCATGAGCGTTATTCGTGTTCAAAAAAATTCTTCGCATTCAGTCTCGCCACCCAGGTCACAGGGAGTGCCGTGAATGTTTCGCAGCTTGCTACGGAGATTTAGGATTGGCGCCAACTGAATGCATCAAAATGAAACACTCAGCAAAGGCAAACGCCTGTAAGGACTGTGTGAAGAACAAAATTGTTGTTAACCTCCCAGATGATCATTTAAGTAGTGCAGCATGTGGTTCGTTGGGACTGACATACTCGATAAAACAGACTGCTGGTTCTCCGAAGTGAAGAAATCGCAGGCAGTTACTCTCGTAAAGAAACGGCCAACGATAGTGACGTAGGTGACCAGCAAATGTTTCCGAAATAATTTTAAGAGTTAAAATTTCCATGCCGCAACTACAGAAAGTGTTTGTGTACGGGATGAAAGAACGACGTTTAATATACACACTTTGGACCTATTCCTATGAAGCAATAGAAAAGTCAATCAGTGACAGAAACACCATCTTGCATGACATGGTTTCTGATATTGCTAACAATATAAGGAGCGAAAGAATTTGTAGCTTCACCAAGCTGGACTATCCGCTCCCAAAACATCGCAGAAATTCACGTCTAGAAAGATAATAAAGAAGATACCGAGAAGGAGGTCTTAAAAGTGTATAATTCAAATTTAGGTGTTGGTACGCTTCGTTTGATATGTAAAGAATGGGACCGCTGTTCACAGTGACTCTACCGTGAACAATGAAACCAGTCTCTGAATTTGCGATAAAAGGACGCTTTCATTGAGAGGCGTAAAGAGGCGGATTTGGAGTCAGTATCTGCACCCACATTTCTATACAGGGTAATACACATTATCACTCTGGGTGGCTCAATGTCCATTGTTACCTGTGTCAATCGGCTGGAAAGTGCAGGACTTGTGGAAAGGTCAACGTCACCCACACACAAAGTAGTGATAGATTCATCGATATCTGGAAAAATGGTAACATGAGTGTTGTTACAGTTGTAATGCGTCACGCTTTTCATCCGCTTTCAGGAAGCAAATCCCTCTTCTTTGTAGATTTGTGTTTAGCTGAACAAAATGAAACTGAAAAGCTACCATCTTTCCCAACCAGAATTAACCATCGAAGTGTTGCCAGAAAACAGTTCCACTCTTCCGCTAAACAGCTACTTTGTACATTCCGCGTCATACGCTGATAAAAATTAAATTAAGTTCAGCCTGTGTCACATCTGTAACGAAAAAAGTGTTTTCTATTTCTGGCGACAATTTTGTGGGGCCTTTCGTCTTGCTACGGCTGCTTACGTCCGTCTGAGCAGCTGCCAGGAAACAGGCGTCACTGCGCACGCGCGGCCGCGACTGCGTAGGAGGCCCGAGGTTCCTGTGAGCAGTTGCCAGCGCGTTCGTACGCATGCGCAGAGCTGAATTCGCGTATGAGCAGTGCCTTCTCCCGCTCGTGGCTACTTGAAACGCGGCTGTTTCCCGTATGAGCAGCAGCAGCGAGTAGCCAGATGCTACCCAGAAATTTTTTTTTAATAATGCCAGAATCGCGCATGCGCAGAGCAAGCTGAGCTACAGCGGGGGATCATTCTCCACGTGACCCCTGTGTGTATGTTTCGTGATATTGCCGGTCTCTCTTCCTTTACAGCTTCCACATCAAATGAAAACAAAACGGATTTGTGTGTCTGGCAGCCATCTAGTGAATTAATATACATTCTCATGATAATGAAAGACTAAAATAAGCTCTCCTGCGCAGGAGAGCTTCTGTAAAGTTTGGAAGGTAGGAGACGAGGTACTGGTAGAAGTAAAGCTGTGAGGACCGGCCGTGAGTCGTGCTTCGGTAGCTCAGTTGGTAGAGCACTTGCCTGCAAAAGGCAAAGCTCCCGAGTTCGAGTCTCGGTCGGGCACACAGTTTTAATCTGCCAGGAAGTTTCATAAAGTAAGTGTGTTCGCGTATTATTTAACTGATTACTATTGACAGTGTCTGCTTACTACGCTGTGTTGCACGGGATCAGTGGGGAACGCCTGATTTACACTGGACGAACCTGCCGTTTTGTACGCTCAAGATATGCAGTTTATTACTTTCAATAAATGGGCTAACACGGTCTTACCAGCAGATCTCCGGTCTTCCCCATGTGGTAACCGAAAGTTAATAATTATTACAAATGTTTTCAGGAGATGGACTGACAATTTTCGTCGCACCGAGACTACGAAATTGCTTCACTGCCTTATGGAATTTAAGTTAAGCTCAATTTAATCAGGATAGAACAGTATTGAACTGTGTGAATGTGATAACCCTGCTTTGTGAATGAAAATTCCCTTAATATACGCATGTTTTTTACTATTCTGATCAGTGAAGCTAAATCAGGCCGGTGTGAGAGAGGTTTTTAAATTTAAGATCCCACAAAAAATATTGAAAGTTCCAGTCATTCCACCAGCAAGGAGGTACACGGCTCGTGTTGTCTGTAGTTCAACCGCGCCTAGACGGCCGGTACCGCGGTTCGATCTCGTCCCCATTGTTACTTTGTGCCAGGAAGGGCTCTCAGCAAGGGAAGTGTCCAGGCGTCTCGGAGCGAACCAAAGCAATGTTGTTCGGACATGGAGGAGATACAGAGGGACAGGAACTGTCGATGACATGCCTCGCTCAGGCCGGCCAAGCGCTACTACTGCAGTGGATGACCGCTGTCTATGAATTTTGGCTCTGAGGAAACCTGGCAGCAACGCCACCATGTTGAATAATACTTTTCGTACAGCCACAGGATGTTGTGTTGCGACTCTAACTGTGCGCAATAGGTTGCATGATGCGCAACATCAGTCCCGACATCCCTGGCGATGTCCATCTTTGCAGCCACGACACCATGCAGCGCGGTACAGATGGGCCCAACAACATGCCGAATGGACCGCTCAGGATTGGCATCACATTCTCTTCACTGATGAGTGTCGCATATGCCTTCAGCCGGGCAATTGTCTGAGAGGTGTTTGGAGACAACCCGGTTAGGCTGATCGCCTTAGACACACTGTCCAGCGAGTGCAGCAAGGTGGAGGTTCCCTGCTGTTTTGGGGTGGCATTATGTGGGGCCGACGTACGCCACTGATTGTCACGGAGGTACGAAACGTGAATGCCGTCCTCCGACCGACAGTGCAACAACATCGGCAGCATATTGGCGAGGCATTCGTCTTCATGGACGACAAATTCGCGCCCCCGTCGTGCACATCTTGTGAATGCCTTCCTTCAGGATAACGACATCACTCGACTAGAGTGGCCAGCATGTTCTCCACACATGAACCCTATCGAACATACCTGTCATAGATTCAAAAGGTTGTTTATGGACGACGTCACCCACCAACAACTCTGAGGGTTCTACGCCGAATCGCCGTTTAGGAGTGCGACAATCTGGACCGACAGTGCCTTGATGAACTTGTGGAAAGTATGCAACGATGAATGCAGGCAGGCATCAATGCAAGAGGACGTGCTGCTGGTTATTAGAGGTACCGGTGTGTACAGCAATCTGGACCACCACCTCTGAAGCTCTCCCTGTATGGTGGTACAACATGCAATGTGTGGTTTTCGTGAGCAATAGAAAGGGCGGAAATGTACAGATTCCGGAACTCTCGGAACCGAGGTGTTGCTTTTAATATATAAAACGTAATAGTAAAAATGTTAACCAGATGTAATTACTTACGAAATGAATGAAGGAGGTGATTTCTGTGTGTTTAAAAGCGTTCTTTCGGGCAGAGCATCTTCATTTTGCAAATGAAACAAATGGTTCAAATGGCTCTGAGCACTATGGGACTTAACTCCTAAGGTCATCAGTCCCCTACAACTTAGAACTACTCAAACCTAACTAACCTAAGGACAGCACACACATCCATGCCCGAGGCAGGATTCGAACCTGCGACCGTAGCGGTCTCCCGGTTCCAGACTGTAGCGCCTAGAACCGCACGGCCATTCCGGCCGGCTGCAAATAAAACACAGTTGTTGACAGAAAAAATAGTGCAGCCAGAATAAATTCATAAATGTGCTGAAAAACAACAGGAGAACAATGTTATTAGTGCAGTTCATAAGGGAATCTGTAGACAGCATTGGGGGCAGCAGAATGTAATGTTAAAAATGTAGCCAGATGTTATTACTTACCAGAGTAAAGAAGGAAGTAATCATTTCTCTACATTTGAAAGCCAGCTTTGCAGCAGCGCGTCTTCCCTTTGCAAATAAAACGCAGTCGATGGCAGAGTAAGTGGCGGCACCCATAAGATGCTCATTAACCTGCTGATAAAAAGAAGGCGAACAAACCCATTGCTACATTTCATATAGGAATCTGTAGACAGCATTCGAGGTTCCAGGATGTAATATTAAAATCGTTAATAAAATGTAATCGCTTACCAAATGAAAGACGGAAGTACTTATTTGCCCATATGTCAACGCCAGTTTTCCAGTAGCTTATCTCTATTTGGAGTTAAAGCCCAGCAGGTGGCAGAGAAAATGGTGGCAGTCAGAATACACAGCTTAAGCTGCAGAGAAAGACCAGGAGAACAAACCTGTCACTGAACAGGTCTGCTGGGAGTCTGTTATTTGCACTTCTGGATTTTGTATGTACTACGTATGGCTAAGACGCTAAGAGACACTTCTGAATCGCTTATTATTCGCTCGCAGTCTTTGCTCAGAGCAACTGTGTCGCTGGAAGGTGTGCTCGTTTTTGTCATCGCTGCTGGGATGAAGGAAACATTTTTTTATTTGGTGGCACTGCAGTCGCGCGTAGTTAGATTCATTGTTGAATTAGACAGCCATGTGAAGGGAATTGAGATTTTTCATTAAAGATTGTTTAATTTTCACTGTAAGGGTATTTTCATGTCTGTCAATTATTTTTCTAACAATTGTGAGAGTAAGCATTTGACATCAATGTTGTCCTTTTTCAATGTTAATGCATGTTGCAACATACATTTCATACAGTTAATAATACATCAGATAATGTAAAAACAATTTGTTAAACGAATATTTCACCTAAGAGCATTGTCCACATCCTCGGTCCAAGTCATTTTTGTTTAAAGGAGTCTCTCACTCAGTGGTGTGTACAACACAGTTTACTTGCCGGCTAGAGCATCGGCAGTAAGCTCTCAGCAGCTGTAGTCAGAAATTTGCAACTGGCGTGCGCAGAGCAGCAAGCACTGTATTTCCAAGCAACTACATTACGAGGTGAGACATTTTCATTTCACGATCTGTTTGCTACGAAAATTATCAGCGCACAAGGACCATTTCATGTACAACATTATTTGGCAGACCATTGAAGCACAGGGACAAATTTGTTTAGTTCAAGAGATTAACAGTAAAGTTCAGGATTTAATCAGTTTGCACATTTTTACAATATGAACACAGTAACAGAGCGTATCATCTCGTTGGCAGACATAAGACACACGCTATTGCAGGACAATGAAACAGCAACAAATGAATGTGTACCATCCGGTTATAAACGTACAAACTGACTCACATAATTTCGCCGCAGCAACTGACTGTGGCTCTCCAGTTGCACTGTTTTGTGATGCAGCATGTAATAAACGCAATGCCAGTAATTCTTGCTCTACGATCCCGTTACAAAAGACTAAAGTTAGAGGACACCTAAAATTTACTCTTCATTGCCACACATTTTATGCAGGGTTTTTGATCATCCCACATTTAATAACAGAAGTTATGCTGGGTATGGATTTCTTGATAGAACATGAAGCGATTTTGGGCTTTAAAGACTCTTCTGTTCTACTATGCAACAATAACCAGCAAGTTGCATTAGAGTTTGAGAAGAGCATTTCCATCGAGAAACAGGAAATTAACAGATTGGAGCATTTTTCCACGCACAAACAATACACAATGGTATACACAATTTTTCACTGACTCATCTTTTGTTCTCGACAATACATGTGAAGAATCAAAGCCAAGGTAGACACTTGTGAAGCAGCAACAGACGAACCAAACAACACACTGAATGGGACAGATATTCCAGCACACCGTTCATAGAATTCCTAATGATTCAACTTTGCTCTCGCCACATTTAGTTTTGAAGAATAAAAATCCGCCAGACAAAATAAAAGAACTTGTTTCTTTCCCCAAGTCACAATCGTGAATAGTTTGACATTGCAATTACTAATACAAAAAAGGCAGCTGAGAAAAGGAAAATGCTAATAAAGAAGGCAAGTCACAATAGAAAATTCAAAGTTGGACAAAAAGTTTTAGTTCGAGCGCACCCTTTGTCTTCTAAAGCAAAGAACAGGTGTCAAATATTTGTAGTCCAGTATAACGGACGATTTCGGAGTCGACGAATCCCACTTCCGAACTTACTACACCTTGAAACACTCAGAACGAAAGTTTCCAGAGATTTCCATCACCTCACCAATATAAAACCTTTCATTGTATAATTATTTGACTTTCTACTCGTTAATGATGACTACACCATACCAAAATATAACACTTATGTTCTGACAACCTGTATTTCATTTTCTTATGACATCAAGCGTTTGCGAGTAGTAGTTAAGCTTTTTCTACAGGTTTCCTATCACTGACATGTATGTGTACATGAAAATAACAATTTTTTCTCATACAGTACTATAAGTACAAGCCACTTTGTATGTTAATTTTCACTGTCATTATTTTTATGTAATAGATACAACAGAGCACACATCACGCATGCTCTAACGTAACTCACCCCGATCTTTACATTACATCATTTTACAAGCAGAGATTACGTAAAAGAAGGCAGCAATGATTTTTTTCGTCAATGATAAAGGCATCACACAAGATAAAAGCAACACGGGAAACAATAAATCGAATTTTGCGCGTCGTAAAGCATTTTCTCTTACAGGCTAACGTACAGAAGTATGCAACAACGGATTCCAGACAGTACTGATAAAACAGGTAGAGTATATATTTTTTCACAGGTATAACACGTACTGTCAGTAATCGGAGGAGATATTCAATTTAAGCGTCTTGCACTGAGATACTCAAAGACTGAGATATAACCAGGATTTCTTCATTCACTGTCAGAATTTTATTGTAGGTGTCGTATGTGAAGTGAAGACTTAAGGATTCATTATAGATGAAGTATGTGTAGCAATGATTTATAGATTTTTATAATGAGAATACGACGAGATAATAGGAAGTGAGAATAGCGAACTTTTTATGATTATTATGCAGACGTTTATTATTTATGACATGAAGTGGCATATTGATATTAGGGATTGTCACGGACTACGTGATGATTTTGCCCTTGTTACATTCCTTGTTGATTATGTTTTGGTGTGTATCTCTGACGAGTAGTACTTCTAATAGTTTGAGAAAAGGTGTTGCAAAACGATAATACAAGGCTATGAATTTACAGGAAGATATATACATTGTTTCAAAAATATACATTTTTTTGTGAACAGCAATGAGAAGGTTTGAAGACTCTTATTACGATGTACTTGTTTTGATGAATTTCTGCCTTTGCTTGCGCTAGTGTATTTTTTCTCATTTACAGGATAGTACCATTTCTCATTCTTTTTCGCCTCTAGATAATAGACTTAATCGGAAAGAGATAAATTCTTAATTGTTTTCGTTCTGCACCTTGACTTTACCTGTTCATAGATATTAAGTACTCTTCCTGATGCCACTTAAATTTTGCATTTGGGGCAGTTGTAAGTAATTGGCACGTGGATAGGTTAAGGTTTCGTGAACACATTTTCATTTGCTTTATGTTTTGTGAGTCACAGGCAAAAGACATATGTAGTAATTTCTTTTTTCTCTCTACAGCAGTAAAATATTGTTCACATTCCATTCCTTTCCCTCTCTTTAACCTGTATCCTTATGGGCATCTACTCAGTATGTAAAAACATACACGCTGCAGAAACCAGTATTGTACGCTTGCATAACAACACGAGTGGCAGACGGATGCTCATGTGAAAAGACAGACGACAATGTTTGCCTATTGGTATTCTCACAACGCATTGTACATGTAGTGATTACTGTATTTTAATGTTTCTTTTCTCTCACAGCCTGAAACCGATTTTGATTATGATTATTCTGTCTGACATGTCACTGCCAACACAGCGGTGTATAGTGTGATTTGAATATTCGTAAGAAATGCTTGTTATTCTTTGTTTTTTAATCTGAGAATTCACCATAATTTATGTAGTTTTAGATAAATGTAAAAGATTTATTTTCTTTCACTGTGTTGTGACAGGATACATGTACTTTGCGAAAACAGGACATTGATGGACTCGAGTAGAGTTATTCTCTGCACTGTGAGGCAGTTGGACATATTATGGACGTTTTCTTTACGACGGCATGCCAAATCGATTATCGTGATTTTAGATTGCTTCACAGACATTTTGTTAAAGTGACGTGGAAGTATCTTTTGTGAGCGGTCTGGCTCTGAGTTGTCACTGGGTTCATTATGGACAGGTACAGCATCCACTAAGTCTGCTCTCAGCCGCCTCCCACACAGTCACGGTACGACGCTCTCACCTGGTCAGATATCACAGCGTTGTGAGTGCTGGAAGACACTCCAGCATGATCTGCATAGCGTACTGCGTACACTCGTGCCAGCAGCTTCGTGTACGAAAACCACGAAAAGACATTGCTTCGATACACATTTGATACGACAAAAAGACGACGTAATCACAGCCAGTCTCACGACATTTTGTGCAAAATAACTGCAAAGAAAAATGCCGTGAACGTCATTTTTTCCCACAGCTAATGACTTTATAACTAGTTCAGACTAATGTAGGGGACAATTTTCTTTAACTTGTACACACTGCCTTCAAACGAAATGTAGCGCATTCTACATACACCTGAACACCAGAGTAATCAGCATTATATTTGGAGTGCAGCTGAGCGCGAAATGTACGATGATTTTTGCAAATTAATTTGTGAGCGACAGAGCACTGCTACTTAAAAAACTTCTTTTTAGTGCATATAAGCACTTAACATGTATATATTGCATATTCTGTTATCGCTATATATTTCTTTATAGCATACTGTACCACTTCCTAGCTTACTACTATTTTCGTGTAATATTACGCAGACGAATTTTTCAGTACCATCTTTGACATGTGTAAACATCCTCGTGCAAAATTCTGGCTGGAGAGGCTGTGGGATAGCGAAATAGATTGTGAAATAGGTCTACTGTAAGTTTCTTCTTCTCCTTCTTCTTCTTCTTTCGAATAACCTATTTGGAGTGTACGATGAATCAGCTTTGGCTACTCTTCATTGTATTAGATTTCCTTAGTTTCCAAATTTCCTTCACCCTTTTAGAGTGTTGTTCCCTTTCTTGTTGAGTCCACTCTCGTCTAGTTGTTTTCTTTTCCTCCTGAAATTCTGCCTTTTGTACTGACTTTCTCAAATGTATTCTATTTTCTGTTGTATGTATTGCAATTCCAGCGTTTTCCATGTCCTTTCCACTCTCTATGAACCATGTGGGCTAGGATTTGTAGCTATAGAGTAATCTGAATATACGTTTGGTTAGTCTGTTGTTGTCCATTCCGAATATACCTCCAGAAAACTGTAGTCTTCTCTTCCACATTACATCAGTTAGTTTTTCAGTTTTCAAGTACAGCACTCTGGTCTTAACCTGTACTCAGCATTATCGTCTCTTCTAGCTCCCAGTATTTTCCTTAAAACTCTTCTTCCGACCTTCTGTGAGTTTGTCATTTGCATTTCAGTATTTTATACGTGCTATGTGTGTCTGAGACGCCAAACGACAATCTTGAGTCTCTTATTCTTCACGGGCAGTCTTTGGCCAGAGTCTGCCTGGCAGCGAGGAGCGCGGGACTTGTGACGTCAGAGGGGTAGCGAGGCAGGCGCCGAGCAGGGGACTCGTGGCAGAGTAGCCGTGGAGGTGGCCGTGGGTGCGTCTGAGTTAAAGTGAACTGTGTCTGGATATTGTGAGACGGGCGGGGGGGGGGGGGGGGGGGAAGACTTGACTAGTGATTTGGAATGAAATTAGAGCAGGAAAGAGTATGAAGAGGAATGAAGGCAACATTCCTTATTTAGTGACACCGCAGTCACACGTAGCTAGATCCACTGTTGACTGAGACATCCATATCAGGGAACTTCAGGTTTTTCAGTAAATATTGTGTAATTTTCACTACTGTGAGGTATTTTTCATGTTTATTGATTATCTGTCTAACGTTTGTGAGAGTGAGAGTTTGGTATCGGTGTCGTCCTTTGTCAGTGTTAATAAATGTTGTAATATCAACAGCGTACGAGTAATAATGTATCAGATAATTTTTTAAAAAATGTCGTTAAAGGCATATTTCACCTAAGAGCATTGTGCACATGCTCGGTCCAAGTCATTTTTATTTAAAGGAGTGTATCACTCAGTCATGTGTGTAAAATGGTTTACTTGCTGTCTGAAGCACTGGCAGTAAGCTCTCAGCAAGTGTTCGGAAACGTGAGGTACTTTGTCTCGGTGGTATCCACTCCGAATACAGTATAAAGACGCACACTGCGTGGAACAGAAGTTGCAACGTAATATCGAGTACGCATCTAACACACGGGTTTCCAAACGTTTCCTCTGACTTCTTTCCACTTCGAGAATCTTGGTAATTTTACGGAACGCCTTGTGTGTTTTGAACATTAATGAAACTTTAAAAAAAGAGAAGGATTTGTTTTATTCGGTGATTACTTCAATGTAGCTCATGACTAATAACACAGGAACCATAATAAAATGGAATAAAAATTAATATCGTCAAGATGTTGACGAAAAAAACTCCATGTTATAAACATTTTTTCGTGGAGTACATATTCTGTCCTCGCGGAGCACCAGTGTTCCACAGGACACAGATTGGGCAACCCTACTCTAAGAAAATGCTCTGTGTTGAGTGCAGGGTGAAAGAGCACCAGTTAGTTTTAGACACACTGCGAATCTGTTTGTCATCCTCAGCAAACTAACAAAACACAGTTGCACAGGTGCGTCTAATTTTGGCTTCCAGAATGAGATTTCCACTCTGCAGCGGAGTCAGCGCTGATATGAAACTTCCTGGCAGACTAAAACTGTGTGCCGGACCGACATCGAATCTCGGCACACAGTTTTAATCTCCCACGAAGTTTAATTTTGGCTTAATGAAAAAGGCGCACCGTCCAAAATACAGGGGCGAAAAATTCATTAACTGGATAAAACTGAAGTAACATTTTTGACAGTACGTATACTGGGTAACATGGGACTAGTACCATCGCCGTAGTTGTTTTCAAATCGACAGTTCGCTTAACTTTTTTGTTATGACTGACAGTAAACATTGAATGTTTGCTCTCCCGGGCTACTTATCGTTACAACGCAGGAACACTGTTACAGTGTGTGTGTGTGGGTGGGGGGAGGGAGGGAGGGAGGTGTTGGTGCTCGGTTCCTGTCTGAGCTGGCTGCATAGGGTTAACTGCATTTGGATTACTTGGAACTGGCGGCTATTTGTGTAGCCATTCGACATCTGTCTTACTGCAGCTACGTTACAGTGTACTGTATTAAGCGAGGTTCGAACGACGACCCCGAGCTAGCGCCCAGGCAAGTTGTGCAATGCGATTAATTCGTTTTGCAAAAGATTTTAATTGGGATGAAACTAATGCACAGCTAATGACATCATTTCTAGTTACACCGATAGCATTTTGTGTGCAATAACATGCAGAAAACACGTTTATCCGGGAATTTTTTGAAACGTGCAGCTTCTGTACTTTTAACTTGCATAAATGGGTTCAAATTTTGCACGAAGGTAGGTGAATGGATAAAGTCAAAACGAGCCAAGGTACTAGGTACACCCGGTTTCAATTTTCATCTCTACGTGCGCCAGTTGCTACGACGTGCTATTTTGGGCGCCCACATGCGCACCTTTACATGTGTAAGTCAACGTGCGCGACTGATACGTGTCCATGTAAACCCCGCTTAATGTACCACTCTGTACCTCCCGAGCTCTTTAACAAACTAAAGAGAGACAAATACGGCGTAGTTTTTTAGTTAATGCCGATTTTTACTGCACTACATACGCTGCCTCTTGTGAAAACTACGTTGTAACTCATCACACAGACGCTACTACCGGCTCTCATCCCTTATCGTCTTCAGGAGTGCAGGTTACTGTCCGCTTGGGGCGCTGCCGTCGCTGTGCATAAGGAAAACGGGCACCAATGTGGTGAGAGTAACCTGTTAACTCCAGACTGTGGTTAGACAACATGCAGCCGCTGCGACGCGATATACACAAATACACGTGAGGTGTGTCGTAGGATCCTCAGTGCCTTCTGATCTTCCAGCAAACGGCCTCGCCGCAGTGGTAATACCGGTTCCCCTCAGATCACCTAAGTTAAGCGCTGTCGGGCTTGGCTGGCACCTGGCTGGGTCACTGTCCGGGTCTGCAGAGTGCTGTTGGCAGGCGGGGCGCACTCAGCCCTCGTGAGGCCAGTCGAGGAGCTACTCGAGTGAGAAGCAGCGACATAGGTCGCCAAAACTGGCAACAGCCTGGAGAACGGTGTGCTCTCCACATGCCCATCCGTACCTGCATCCAGTATTGCCTGTGAGGCTCAGATGACACGGCGGCCGGTCGCAACCGTTGTGCCTTCAAAGCGTGTTCGGGCGGAGTCCTTTTTGTTCCCATGGTCCGCAGATAAAACATCTTGACAACAAAAAATTTATCACCAAACCATTTCTTGGAATAGCTGAATTTGTAAGAAATCACTCATCATTGTTACAAGCATGTTGTATGAACATAATGTGTTCGCTTTTCTGCACCTACAAAAAGTGGACATATGCAGGGGTGTCATAAAAGTTTGAAACGTTAGTTGGTGTGCCAAAGAGTCGAAAAGGTCGACAAACGCGACTTTAACAAATAGTAAATCTTATTTACTCCTTTTCGGCATTTGTCACGCTTGTTCTGTAATAGAGACCTGCATAAAAAGAGAATTCGAAGTTACTAGTTTTCTTTCAAAGAAATCGGTAACACGAGATCCGAATTTCAGTTCTCAGTGTGGACAAGGAAGTTTTCTCGGCGCAAAGGTAAGAATAATTCACCAGTCAGCAGGAGAGCGGAGACAGCTGTGATGGTAACCAGTCGCAGTTGCGAATTTTTGCGGTGTGAGTTACTCGCCTCCAGATCAGCTGGGCAATGTGCTGAAATGTTCGTATGTAGTCAGTGACATTTGTCTTATGCCAGTTAACATGTACGAATCACATATGTGCTCGAAAAGCAGATAGTTTTTAGCGTTCTGTCTGTCTCTGTTTCTCCCTTTTGCACAACAGTCGGTATACATTACAACCTTCATAGGCAGAACCGATACAGTAACTATTGATTGTCTTTCACAACAAACAGAAAACTTAGATGTGTTGTCGTCAATGCCATAACAGCATGCCTTTCTAGTCATATCGAATACCTTTTGTGGCTTGGGTTTTTCTGATATGCGAATCAGGAAATACAAGGTACGAATTTGATGGCGCCTACTTTGACGCTGACGACAATTTTATCTTCATCATACCTTGTGTGGCACAAGAATGATCTGAATTCGAAAACGCTGTACTGAACGAATCGATAGCTGTGGTGCTGTGGTGTCGGGTTGGTGACAACCAGTTGGTGCAGCAGTGCCGCCAACTATATTGTGAAGCCTGAAGAGACTCTGCCGGGCTACTGTTTGTGTTGGATCTTTGCGCTACAATATCATGACACACACAAACGCACAGGGTTTCTCAGCAGGAGTGTTCCATATCCAGGGATATTCTAGCAACAATCATTCGAAGCAAAAAAGCCTTAGCAAACGTGTGCTCTAAAGCGCATACCTTAAGAGTATGACCTCTTCATCTTCGATACTATGAAGCAAATCGCTTCTCCGCCAGCTCTCTACTTTCCGTATTTTGAGAGGAGGTGTAAACAGCGATCAAAGAATTTCAGTATCAGGGTGTTGCTGCAGCGTATATGAAAACCAGCATGACTCCGATGTTTGTATATAATCACCGCCGCATAAGGAAGGGTGTAGTGTGTTGATACAAACAAATGTATTATAGTGATAAGTGGATGTTTCGTTATGCTTCCTTTCGAACTGTTACCCAATAATTGTAATGTGTTACGCCTTAATCGAGCAGGTAGGTTAGAAAATTTAAAAAGGGAAATGGATAGGTTAAAGTTACATATAGTGGGCATTAGTGAAGTTCGGTGGCAGGAGGAACAAGACTTCTGGTCAGGTGAATACAGGGTTATAAATACAAAATCAAATAGGGAGCAGGTTTAATAATGAATAAAAAATAGGAGGGCAGGTAAGCTACTACAAACAGTACAGTGAGCACATTATTGTAGCAAAGATAGACACTAAGCCCACGCCTACCACAGTAGTACAAGTTTATATGCCGACTAGCTCCGAAGATGACGAAGATATTGATGAAATGCATGATGGGATAAAAGAAATTATTCAGATAGTGAAGGGAGACGAAAATTTAATAGTCATGGGTGACTGGAATTCGATAGTAGGAAAAGGAAGAGAAGGGTAAGTAGTAGGTGAATATGGAATGGGGGTAAGGAATGAAAGAGGAACCCTCCTGGTAGAATTTTCCACAGAGCATAACTTAATCATAGCTAACACTTGGTTCAAGAATCGTGAAAGAAAGTTGTATACTTGGAAGAGGCCTGCGGACACTGGAATGCTTCAGGTAGATTACATGATGGTAAGACAGAGATTTTGGAACCAGGTTTTACATTGTAAGGCATTTCCAGGGGCAGATGTGGACTCTGACCACAATCTATTGGTTATGAACTGTAGATTAAAATTGATGAAACTGCAAAAGTTGGGAATTTAAGGAGTTAGGACCTGGATAACCTGAAAGAACCAGAGGTTGTAGAGGGTTTTAGAGAGAGCGTTAGGTAAAGATTGGCAACAACAGGAGAAAGAAATACAGTAGAAGAAGAATGGGTAGCTTTGAAAGATGAAATAGTGAAGTCGGCAGAGGATCAAGTGGGTTTAAAGACGAGGGCTAGTAGAAATCCTTGGGTAACAGAAGAAATAGTGAATTTAATTGATGAAAGGAGAAAATATAAAAATACAGTAAATGAAACAGGGATAAAGAAGTACAAACGTCTCAAAAATGAGATCGACAGGAAGTGCAAAATGGCTAATCAGGCATGGCTAGAGGACAAATGTAAGGATGTAGAGGCTCATCTCACTAGGGGAAAAGGGAGAAGAGTAGATAGTTTGTCTGAAGACCATTTTAGTTGACATGTTACAATTTTCGGTCGGTAACATCCCAAAACAACGTTACTGCATTTCAGCTCTTGTTTTTCTGCGAGTATTAATTGAGATACGACGGTTTGCTAATCACTGCAGACAAGTTTCGGTAGCTGTTGTTCCAGACTTACTGGCGTTCAAATTACTGATGAAAACTGCTGTATAAATCGCTGGTGTGTTTTGTTACCAATTACTAGCAACAATTGCTAGTGACATTGCCAACGAGATATTGCTCATGTGTAGCCTGCTAGATGAACTCGTCGTAGGTGAGCCTATCAGATAACAGGATACACAAGTGTGTAAGAGGTCACGTGTAAGTGATGCTCACTGTTGTACGTTACTTATCACCAAAATGAAACACAGCGTTAATCAATGACGATCACAGCTTTTCAATGATATTCCCGCCTTCTGACTGTACAAACGTTCTTATTCTATATTGATGTCATTATTTTGGCCATAAGTCATTATCAGGTTCTACAGTGTTGGGTATAGGTATACATCGTTAAGTGAAGTCATTGTCAAGATCTATGGAAATGGATGTCTCAGCGTATAGATAAGTGCAAAATCGTCTGGATATATGATAGTCATTAAACAACAGAAACACAAAATGAACATCAGTAAAGTAATTACATCTGTAGTGAATTTTGTCTGAAAATATATTATGGAAGATACTGGTTGACTATTGGCCAAAGATGAATAGCAGTGGCGGAAAGCCGATGTTGGATAACCCATGTTCACAGGAAGATCGTAGGTACATAAAATCGTACATGTTTGGAAGAACTATGTTATCTGTGAATACACTTACAAATACATCTTTAGAAGAACAGTGTTATCTGGCACCACAAGATGTAAACAATATGTTTACAGCATGAAAATATGACATCTTGCCGAAAGGAATACCCACATCATATACAGGTTTAAATGAGAAACATGTCCATGTGTCATACATGCCATAGTACAGAAAATTGAGAAATTTTGCCTTTAAGACATTTTGCGTTGTAGCCAATATGTTGCAGGCCACTACAGTTTCAGGCCTATGGCCTGAATGCCAAAGTCGACAGCGAAATTAATCAACATATCAGCAGCTCGAATTCGCGCAGTCTGTTACTATTTCAGTTCTAGGAAGATGAGAAGCCAAGATAATGTGGTTAACGATGTGAATTACATTGGCTCAAGCACAATATAGACACTTTATTTAATGATACACAAACAGAAAAAGCAACGAATACATTCTAGTGTCCGATTTCAGCCTCGACTTTGGCCACAGAGTGATCATTCAGATGTACAGAATTGATTTTCTGTTGTCGGCACACATTGCCACCGTGGGCATGTGATGTCGGGGTGGCGTAGGTTTGTCCGTAAAACGTCCCATAAATTTCACTTTGTATGTGCCGTGTATGAGGGAGAGGCGTTTTGTAGACACCGTAACAATTTACATCTGATACCTGGAACTTGCCGTTGGTGGGGAGGCTTGCATGCCTCAGCGATACAGATAGCCGTACCGTAGGTGCAACCACAACGGAGGGGTATCTGTTGAGAGGCCAGACAAACGTGTGGTTCCTGAAGAGGGGCAGCAGCCTTTTCAGTAGTTGCAAGGGCAACAGTCTGGATGATTGACTGATCTGGCCTTGTAACAATAACCAAAACGGCCTTGCTGTGCTGGTACTGCGAACGGCTGAAAGCAAGGGGAAACTACAGCCGTAATTTTTCCCGAGGGCATGCAGCTTTACTGTATGATTACATGATGATGGCGTCCTCTTGGGTAAAATATTCCGGAGGTAAAATAGTCCCCCATTCGGATCTCCGGGCGGGGACTACTCAAGAGGATGTCGTTATCAGGAAAAAGAAAACTGGCGTTCTACGGATCGGAGCGTGGAATGTCAGATCCCTTAATCGGGCAGGTAGGTTAGAAAATTTAAAAAGGGAAATGGATAGGTTGAAGTTAGATATAGTGGGAATTAGTGAAGTTCGGTGGCAGGAGGAACAAGACTTCTGGTCAGGTGACTACAGGGTTATAAACACAAAATCAAATAGGGGTAATGCAGGAGTAGGTTTAATAATGAATAGGAAAAAAGGAATGCGGGTAAGCTACTACAAACAGCATAGTGAACGCATTATTGTGGCCAAGATAGATACGAAGCCCACACCTACTACAGTAGTACAAGTTTATATGCCAACTAGCTCTGCAGATGACGAAGAAATTGAAGAAATGTATGATGAAATAAAAGAAATTATTCAGATAGTGAAGGGAGACGAAAATTTAATAGTCATGGGTGACTGGAATTCGAGTGTAGGAAAAGGGAGAGAAGGAAACATAGTAGGTGAATATGGATTGGGGGACAGAAATGAAAGAGGAAGCCGCCTGGTCGAATTTTGCACCGAACACAACATAATCATAACTAACACTTGGTTTAAGAATCATGAAAGAAGATTGTATACCTGGAAGAACCCTGGAGACACTAAAAGGTATCAGATAGATTATATAATGGTAAGACAGAGATTTAGGAACCAGGTTTTAAATTGTAAGACATTTCCAGGGGCAGATGTGGACTCTGACCACAATCTATTGGTTATGACCTGTAGATTAAAACTGAAGAAACTGCAAAAAGGTGGGAATTTAAGGAGATGGGACCTGGATAAACTAAAAGAACCAGAGGTTGTACAGAGATTCAGGGAGAGCATAAGGGAGCAATTGACAAGAATGGGGGAAATACATACAGTAGAAAAATGGGTAGCTTTGAGGGATGAAGTAGTGAAGGCAGCAGAGGATCAAGTGGGTAAAAAGACGAGGGCTAGTAGAAATCCTTGGGTAACAGAAGAAATATTGAATTTAATTGATGAAAGGAGAAAATATAAAAATGCAGTAAGTGAAACAGGCAAAAAGGAATACAAACGTTTCAAAAATGAGATCGACAGGAAGTGCAAAATGGCTAAGCAGGGATGGCTAGAGGACAAATGTAAGGATGTAGAGGCCTATCTCACTAGGGGTAAGATAGATACCGCCTACAGGAAAATTAAAGAGATCTTTGGAGATAAGAGAACGACTTGTATGAATATCAAGAGCTCAGATGGAAACCCAGTTCTAAGCAAAGAAGGGAAAGCAGAAAGGTGGAAGGAGTATATAGAGGGTCTATACAAGGGCGATGTACTTGAGGACAATATTATGGAAATGGAAGAGGATGTAGATGAAGATGAAATGGGAGATATGATACTGCGTGAAGAGTTTGACAGAGCACTGAAAGACCTGAGTCGAAACAAGGCCCCCGGAGTAGACGATATTCCATTGGAACTACTGACGGCCGTGGGAGAGCCAGTCCTGACAAAACTCTACCATCTGGTGAGCAAGATGTATGAAACAGGCGAAATACCCTCAGACTTCAAGAAGAATATAATAATTCCAATCCCAAAGAAAGCAGGTGTTGACAGATGTGAAAATTACCGAACTATCAGCTTAATAAGTCACAGCTGCAAAATACTAACAAGAATTCCTTACAGACGAATGGAAAAACTAGTAGAAGCCAACCTCGGGGAAGATCAGTTTGGATTCCGTAGAAACACTGGAACACGTGAGGCAATACTGACCTTACGACTTATCTTAGAAGAAAGATTAAAGAAAGGCAAACCTACGTTTCTAGCATTTGTAGACTTAGAGAAAGCTTTTGACAATGTTGACTGGAATACTCTCTTTCAAATTCTGAAGGTGGCAGGGGTAAAACACAGGGAGCGAAATGCTATTTACAATTTGTACAGAAACCAGATGGCAGTTATAAGAGTCGAGGGACATGAAAGGGAAGCAGTGGTTGGGAAGGGAATAAGACAGGGTTGTAGCCTCTCCCCGATGTTGTTCAATCTGTATATTGAGCAAGCAGTAAAGGAAACAAAAGAAAAATTCGGAGTAGGTATTAAAATTCATGGAGAAGAAATAAAAACTTTGAGGTTCGCCGATGACATTGTAATTCTGTCAGAGACAGCAAAGGACTTGGAAGAGCAGTTGAATGGAATGGACAGTGTCTTGAAAGGAGGATATAAGATGAACATCAACAAAAGCAAAACAAGAGTAATGGAATGTAGTCTAATTAAGTCGGGTGATGTGGAGGGAATTAGATTAGGAAATGAGGCACTTAAAGTAGTAAAGGAGTTTTGCTATTTGGGGAGCAAAATAACTGATGATGATCGAAGTAGAGAGGATATAAAATGTAGGCTGGCAATGGCAAGGAAAGCGTTTCTGAAGAAGAGAAATTTGTTAACATCCAGTATTGATTTAAGTGTCAGGAAGTCATTTCTGAAAGTATTCGTATGGAGTGTAGCCATGTATGGAAGTGAAACATGGACGATAAATAGTTTGGACAAGAAGAGAATAGAAGCTTTCGAAATGTGGTGCTACAGAAGAATGCTGAAGATTAGATGGGTAGATCACATAACTAATGAGGAAGTATTGAATAGAATAGGGGAGAAGAGAAGTTTGTGGCACAACTTGACCAGAAGAAGGGATCGGTTGGTAGGACATGTTCTGAGGCATCAAGGGATCACCAATTTAGTATTGGAGGGCAGCGTGGAGGGTAAAAATCGTAGAGGGAGACCAAGAGATGAATACACTAAGCAGATTCAGAAGGATGTAGGTTGCAGTAGGTACTGGGAGATGAAAAAGCTTGCACAGGATAGAGTAGCATGGAGAGCTGCATCAAACCAGTCTCAGGACTGAAGACCACAACAACAACAACCTGGAAGAAATTGTTCTCTTAGCTGTGATGAGCAATATGAGCGGGCATCACGTCACAGAACCGTCACGTCAGCGTGTGTTCACATTGTCTGTCACGTCATGTAACGTCAATTCGCTTACCCCGTGTCAGAGTATAGCATTGCAATTGGGGAACTCAGGTTATTAATGGCCAAAGCAAACCTCATAACGTATGTTCTTGATCAGTTTTGTTTGTTGAAGTGATAAGACGTGAAACAACATTTCAAAATATCGACATTTCAGTGCTATGGGAAAGTGGGCGTCTGTTCTGTTACTGTCAAACCTAATTAATTTTTGGCGTTCAGATATCTCACATTCCTTGTGTAAGAACATCCAATGCAAAAGCATCCAAGTCGTCATGGAACAATTACAATTTGCCACAAAAACAAAGTACAATAATGAAATAAAGGTTAAGAAGACACGAAAGCACAATATGCATTACTATAGGACTAGTGAACGCGGAAAAATGGGTTAACTTACGATGTCAGCAGACGATGACACCGCTGAAACTTTCTCCCCAGGAAACCTTGACCTGCAGTGACGAGAGGTGAGTGTCTGTTGTCGACCTGTCTGAATGTCGCCATTTGAAATACATTGTGGATCGTTTTGACGTGACGTGACGGGACTTGACGGCCAAGGTGAACTGGTCTTAAAAAGAGTCATGCCGAGATCACGTGACAATTTCAGCTTAAGTTTGATAACATGCGCAGCACGCAGAGATTTTTCTACTCTATGCCTTTGACCGACGTCATATCTAAGCCACAGACGCTACATCTGAAGGCAATGAGGTTCATTCCTAAACCAAAGAATGTATTACAGAAAAGAAAGATAATACACATACACACAATACAATTTCATAGCAGCTCATGCGATTAGTTAAATAGCCATAAGTTATATCGCAAAGAAATTGAGGTAACAAAAAAGAAAGTAACAACGTAAAAAAAACATACATGCATCAAATAAATTATCATCACAGTTAATGCGAGTAAGTGAAAGAACCATAGATGGCCTTTAAAGTCCACTACAATATCACTCGTAGTAAACCCTTAATCTACATCTACATCTACACGGATACTTTGCAAATCACACTTAAGTGCCTGGCAAAGGGTTCCTCGAACCACCTTCACAATAATCCTCTAGGTTCTGCCAAAACGAAACATGCCTTTTTTTTAATGATGTCCGCCCCAAATCCTGTATCGTGTCAGTGACACTGTCTTCCCTGTTTCTCGATAATGCAAAATGTGCTGCTCTTCTTTGAACTTTCTCGATGTAGTCCGTTTATTCTGTCTGGTACGGATCCCACACTGTACAGCAGCGCTCCAGAAGAGGACGGACAAGCGTGGTGTAGGCAGTCTCTCTAGTAGATCTGTGGCATCTTCAGCCAATAAAACGCAGTCTTTGGCTCACCTACCCACAACATTTCCTATGTATGGTTTCCAATTAATGTTGTTCTTAATTGTGATTCTTAGGTGTTCAGTTGAATTTACAGCCTTTAAATTTGACTGATTTATCGTCTAACCGAAGTTTCACCGATTACGTTTAGCACTCATGTGGAGAACCTCACACTTTTCATTATTTAGGGTCAACTGCCAATTTTCGCAACATACAGATATCTTTTCTAAATCGTTTTGCAAATTGGTTTTGATATTCTGATGACTTTATTAGATGGTAAATGACAGCATTATCTACAAACAAGCCCGCCGGAGTGGCCGAACGGTTCTAGGCGCTTCAGTCTGGAAGCACACGAGCGCTACGGTCGCAGGTTCGAATCCTGCCTTCGGCATGGATGTGTGTGATGTCCTTAGGTTAGTTAGGTTTAAGTAGTTCTAAGTTCTAGGGGACTGATGACCTCTGAAGTTAAGTCCCATAGTGCTCAGAGCCCATCTACAAACAACCTCAGACGATTCATCAATTGTCTCCGAAATCGTTTATATAGATAAGGAAAAGCATTACCTTGGAAAAAGGTGGAAATCTTTTCCGTTTCAATCGATGAATTTACTCCAATTACTACGAACTGTGGCCTCTGTGACAGGAAATGACGAATCCAGTCACAGTCCAGCCTGTGAGGATATTCCATAAGCACCCAATTTGACTAGAGGCCGCTTGTGAGGAACAGTGTCAAATGCCTTGTTGTTGTTCTGGTCTTCAGTCCTGAGACTGGTTTGATGCAGCTCTCCATGCTACTCTATCGTGTGCAAGCTTCTTCATCTCCCAGTACCTACTGCAACCTACATCCTTCTGAATCTGCTTGGTGTATTCATCTCTTGGTCTCCCTCTACGATTTTTACCCTCCACGCTGCCCTCCTGTACTAAGTTGGTGATCCCTTGATGCTTCAGAACATGTCCTACCAACCGATCTCTTCTTCTAGTCAAGTTGTGCCACAAACTCCTCCCTAATTCTGTTCAATACCTCCTCATTAGTTGTGTGATCTAGCCATCTAATCTTCAGCATTCTTCAATAGCACCACATTTCGAAAGCTTCTATTCTTTCTTGTCTAAACTATTTATCGTCCATGTTTCACTTCCATACATGGCTACACTCCATACAAATACTTTGAGAAACGACTTCCTGACACTTAAATCTATACTCGATGTTAACAAATTTCTCTTCTCCACAAACGCTCTCCTTGCCATTGCCAGTCTGCATTTTATATCCTCTCTACTTCGACCTTCATCAGTTATTTTGCTACCCAAATAGCAAAACTCCTTTACCACTTTAAGTGTCTCATTTCCTAATCTAATTCCCTCAGCATCACCCGACTTAATTCTACTACATTCCATTATCTTCGTTTTACTTTTGTTGATGTTCATCTTATACCCTCCTTTGAAGACACTGTCCATTCCGTTCAACTGCTCTTCCATGTCCCTTGCTGTCTCTGACAGAATTACAATGTCATCGGGGAACCTCAAAGTTTTTACTTCTTTTCCATGGATTTTAATGCCTACTCCGAACTTTTCTATTGTTTCCTTTACTGCTTGCTTAATATACAGATTGAATAACATCAGAGATAGGCTACACCCCTGTCTCACTTCCTTCCCAACCACTGCTTCCCTTTAATACCCCTCGACTCTTATAACTGCCATATGGTTTCCGTACAAATTGTAAATAGACTTTCGCTCCCTGTATTTTACCCCTGCCACCTTGAGAATTTGAAAGAGAGTATTCCAGTCAACATTGTCAAAAGCTTTCTCTAAGTCTACAAATGCTAGAACCGTAGGTTTGGCTTTCCTTAATCTTTCTTCTAAGATAAGTCTGTAACAATATAAGACTGTAGCAATGAAAAGACTTTGCTATTAGATTGAGACGCATCCGACCCACCTTACATTTCAAGGCGGTAGGTTACTCTGTACTGTTAATGAAATGAAATAAAAAGGAAATGATAAAATAATAAAAATGAAATGATCGATTTACTAAGCAGTGCGAGTACTATAATGTATATCAGAAACAGGTAATGTGACAACTCGTAGGCCTGTCAGGCAGGGCTGTCTGCTTTGAGTGGTCGTGTATGCGTGAGCCTTGTTCTTCTTCTTCAGAATGGTTCAAAAGTCAGTAAATGGAATTTCAGCAGAAACAAGGAAAGTAACGTGCACAGCATTCGCTGATTCTCTAAAAGACGAATCTGACTTTCGTCCAGTGCAACCTTTATTCTCTACTGCAACAGGCGACAGGCGCGACGACAAACTGCAGCCACGAGTCTCCGCTGCCCACTGTGTGCTGCACTCCGTACCGCCAGTCGCCTCGGAGCTGCGCCGCCAACACATTCAGACTGCTCGATGTGCAGATGCCACACACGGTGGCACTGAACTGGCTGTGAATACTGACTACTGTCAGGGGTGTAACAAACAGACACGCAATACGCAAGCTGAACCTAATTCAGAAATCAGAGCTACCCAGCGTCTTTCTGGTGTCGAGGGCCTGGTACGTCGCCCACGTGTTGAACGTGTCGAAACAAATGGACAGGGCGGTTAACCAGGCTGTAGTCTGAGTTTTGTGGGGGCTGAATTTCGATGCTGTTCGACCACTCAAGTCTGACTTTCAAATGCTTTCACCAGCCTGCCAGTTATCCAGCACTCGCTTTGACTTATTTCCTCCACAACAGTTCATCCGTAAGCTCCAGGAGTTAGATATTAACTACAGCTTTCGTTGTTTACATCGATGCACTGGTCTGAACGAAACAGTCGATCCACAGACCTGCCGTCGTGTGTCGCTGAGCAACTGAGGGCCACTTATTTAGCCGGGTGTCTGTCTTAACCTGTGTCGAAGTTTTCTCGCGTAGTGGAAACGGGGAAAGTGCGGTACCGGTGTGTCCGTCTGTACCGAAACTGACAGCGTCACGTCTCGTCTCGTCTCGCCTCAGAAACGTCCAGACACGGCGGTAGAAAATGCGTTAAGCACTTCGTACCGTTTCACGTGCAATCTCACACACCGTCGCCGTGATAAGACAGCGCCATCTTACACGCTGTCGCCGTAGATTCGACACGTTCCTCACACCCTTGTTCTGTTGTTGTCTGCCGTTGCGGCGCTTTGGGATGATACAGCGGTCATCAGCAGAGCGAAAACATCCCAGTTCCGCATCTCCGTTACTGCCGTCGTCAAACACGCCGATGTTCACCGTAGACACCTCCTCACGAAGGGGACGTCACATACTGCCTGCATTTCAATTGTGGACACCGAATATTTCTGCATTATCGGCATCTGTCTAACAGGGCGTGTATGGCATTTAGCGACAATATCCTGAATCCAGCTGTGTCTTATGACGGAAGTGCTTGCCGACCGCCACAAACACACGTGAAAGAAAAGCCAAGTAGCGTTTTCTGGTACATCACGCTTCTTATCTCGATATTCCGTCGGTGTCTGTGCTGGCTTAAGCACAAGTCATAGCTCTTTACTCCGTGTAAAAATCGCACATGGCGGATGTCACTTCTTAAAGCATAACGCCACACGTGACACGCACTCCTGAGGAAATGGCCAGAAGGCCACGTGCTTCCCGCCAAACCTATTCTGCGGAAGCGGCCAGCTAAATGAGCCACAGTCCAACAGCGACAGGTATCCATCGAATTGCTGCAATTCTGTCGTTTACGAAAAAGAAGAATTGTCAGGGCACTGTTTGAAAAGTTGGCTGGCGTTCCACCTGGCCAAACGTAACAAGGATAGTAATCGCATTAACATTGCGACTCTTGGGGAAAGTAGGTTAATTCAATTACTACATGTGTGACACTAATACAACAAAGTCGGTTGTTGAAATCAGTACTTGGTTCCATGTATAGACACTGTAACTGTCTAATCCATTTGGTTTCGAACCTAAACACGGCAAGAATAGATGCATGCTCCGTGTATCTCTACGGTCGAACACATGATAGGTGGTGTATGTCCACAGTTTCACATGCGCCAACGAGCGGCGTATAACCAGTCAGGCACCGTAAATTAAAGCGTTGGTGGTCTGCGTTCTGCCGATCGGCGCTGCCCAGCGACACGACACAACAATATCTAAGACACGAGCTTTTTCCTTGTCATCGCCTTTTCAGTGAATTAACAGATCGTTTTTATCTGTTACCGTTTAACGAATGCAATTTGTAGAAACAGGACGTGAACAGTTAGATCCATTGCACCGAAGTAAAACAGGTTCTCTCGCACTGAGTTTGAATTTCGCTTCCATAAAAAAACAGATCAATATCAAATAGGGGTAATGCAGGAGTAGGTTTAATAATGAATAGGAAAATAGGAATGCGGGTAAGCTACTACAAACAGCATAGTGCACGCATTATTGTGGCCAAGATAGATACGAAGCCCACGCCTACCACAGTAGTACAAGTTTATATGCCTACTAGCTCTGCAGATGACGAAGAAATTGAAGAAATGTATGATGAAATAAAATAAATTATTCAGGTAGTGAAGAGAGACGAAAATTTAGTAGTCATGGGTGACTGGAATTCGTCAGTAGAAAAAGGGAGAGAAGGAAACGTAGTAGGTGAATATGGATTGGGGGTAAGAAACGAAAGAGGAAGCCGCCTAGTAGAATTTTGCACAGAGCACAACTTAATCATAGCTAACACTTGGTTCAAGAATCATAAAAGAAGATTGTATACATGAAAGAAGCCTGGAGATACTGACAGGGTTCAGATAGGTTATATAATGGTAAGACAGAGATTTAGGAACCAGGTTTTAAATTGTAAGACATTTCCAGGGGCAGATGTGGACTCTGACCACAATCTATTGGTTATGAACTGTAGATTAAAACTGAAGAAACTGCAAACAGGTGGGAATTTAAGGAGATGGGACCTGGATAAACTGACTAAACCAGAGGTTGTACAGGGTTTCAGGGAGAGCGTAAGGGAACAAATGGTAGGACTGGGGGAAAGAAATACAGTAGAAGAAGAATGGGTAGCTTTGAGGGATGAAGTAGTGAAGGCAGCAGAGGATCAAGTAGGTAAAAAGACGAGGGCTAGTAGAAATCCTTGGGTAACAGAGGAAATATTGAATTTAATTGATGAAAGGAGAAAATATAAAAATGCAATAAATGAAGCAGGCAAAAATGAATACAAACGTCTCAAAAATGAGATCGATAGGAAGTGCAAAATGGCTAAGCAAGGATGGCTAGAGGACAAATGTAAGAATGTAGAGGCTTGTCTCACTAGGGGTAAGATAGATACTGCCTACAGGAAAATTAGAGAGACGTTTGGAGAAAAGAGAACCACTTGTATGAATATCAAGAGCTCAGATGGAAACCCAGTTCTAAGCAAAGAAGGGAAAGCAGGAAGGTGGAAGGAGTATATAGAGGATCTATACAAGGGCGATGTACTTGATGACAATATTATGGAAATGGAAGAGGATGTAGGTGAAGATGAAATGGGAGATATGATACTGCGTGAAGAGTTTGACAGAGTACCGAAAGACCTGAGTCGAAACAATGCTCCGGGAGTAGACAACATTCCATTAGAACTACTGACAGCCTTGGGAGAGCCAGTCCTGACAAAACTCTACCATCTGGTGAGCAGGATGTATGAGACAGGTGAAATACCCTCACACGTCAAGAAGAATATAATAATTCCAATCTCAAAGAAAGCAGGTGTTGACAGATGTGAAAATTACCGAACTATCAGTTTAATAAGTCACGGCTGCAAAATACTAACGCGAATTCTTTACAGACGAATGGAAAAACTGGTAGAAGCCGACCTCGGGGAAGATCAGTATGGATTCCGTAGAAATATCGGAACACGTGTGGTAATACTGACCCTACGACTTACCTTAGAAGTTAGATTGAGGAAAGGCAAACCTACTTTTCTAGCATTTGTAGGCTTAGAGAAAGCTTTTGACAATGTTGACTGGAATACTCTCTTTCAAATTCTGAAGGTGGCAGGGGTAAAATACAGGGAGCGAAAAGCTATTTACAATTTGTACAGAAACCAGATGGCAGTTATAAGAGTCGAGGGACATGAAAGGGAAGCAGTGGTTGGGAAGGGAGTGAGACAGGGTTGTAGCCTCTCCCCGATGTTGTACAATCTGTATATTGAACAAGCAGTGAAGGAAAGAAAAGAAAAATTTGAGGTAGGTATTAAAATCCATGGAGAAGAAATAAAAACTTTAAGGGTTGCCGATGACATTGTAATTCTGTCAGAGACAGCAAAGGACTTGGAAGAGCAGTTGAACGGAATGGACAGTGTCTTAAAAGTTGGATATAAGATGAACATCAACAAAAGCAAAACAAGGATAATGGAATGTAGTCGAATTAAGTCGGGTGATGTTGAGGGAATTAGATTAGGAAATGAAACACTTAAAGTAGTAAAGGAATTTTGCTATTTGGGGAGCAAAATAACTGATGATGGACGAAGTGGAGAGGATATAAAATGTAGCCTGCAATGGCAAGGAAAGCATTTTCGAAAAACGGAAATTTGTTAACATCGAGTATAGGTTTAAGTGTCAGGAAGTCGTTTCTGAAAGTATTTGTATGGAGTGTAGCCATGTATGGAAGTGAAACATGGACGATAAATAGTTTGGACAAGAAGAGAATAGAAGCTTTCGAAATATGGTGCTACAGAAGAATGCTGAAGGTTAGATGGGTAGATCACATAACTAATGAGGAGGTACTGAATAGGATTGGGGACAAGAGAAGTTTGTGGCACAACTTGACTAGAAGAAGGGATCGGTTGATAGGACTTGTTCTGAGGCATCAAGGGATCACCCATTTAGTATTGGAGGGCAGCGTGGAGGGTAAAAATCGTAGAGGGAGACCAAGAAATGAATACACTAAGCAGATTCAGAAGGATGTAGGTTGCAGTAGGTACTGGGAGATGAAGAAGCTTGCACAGGATAGAGTAGCGTGGAGAGCTGCATCAAACCAGTCTCAGGACTGAAGACGACAACAACAACAACAACAAACCGATGATGCTGTCAACTTGATTATTATATGTTCACAAGCAGTGGCTAGAGACAACATATCCGCTAATCCTACTTTGATGATTAAGACTTCGCCTTGACTCCAGAGCAATTTTTCTATCCATTATATATGTCTTCAAAACCATGGAGTGTAAATACGTTCCACATATTATAGCTGTTCCTATTCCGTACAACGCGTGTCATCCAAGTGAGTATAATAAGAGTATCACATGTGTTAATTGGCTAGGATAAAAGCATTGTGACGATTTCTACCCATGTTTATCGGGAGATTTTCTCACAGAATCGCCTCCGTCTCAGAAGCGTAGAGCTGGAGGCAGCTGAGACAGAAGGCCATCCACGAATGTGCGGGGAGTGCGAAACAGGAAGTGTGCGGGTGCGTTACAACGGAGAGGCTGGCCAGCGACTGTCAGTGTGGGCCACACGTGGGAGTGGACACGCGTCTGGCTACTGGAGCGGTACGCGACGCTGTGCTGTGGGTTGATTTTATAAATGTAGTCGCCGCGTCAAATACGGATTCACTCTCATTTCGGCAATGAACTTGTGCAGGTAAATTTCTTTACCGTTCTCATTTACTTCATATAACCGCCCATGCTCGCGGGAGAGTTAAAACCGTCAACATTCCGCGGAGCAAACAGCAACAATCAGTCGCTGAGGCAGCGACAAAGCTGTGTTGGTTGCAGGACACGGAAAGTTAACGAAAAAATAAATTCAACTTTTACATTACTACTATCTGCATTTGCGATTTACATCTAAATGTGCTCATAATCGGTACACGTTAGGTATGCGGATCTGATGCCGCTTTCGCGATGCGGGAACGTAATTTAAGACATAGGGACGCCTGTACTCAAAATGAAAGGAAATTCACAGAAAATGTACGCATGAACACAGTCTCTGGACTAGCCAGTCTTCAGGATGAGAACAAGAAAAAATTAAAACATTACATACACTTTTATCATACTTATCCGACGTACCAGATAGTACTTCTCTAGAAATGAAGAAAATCACAAGTCCATGTTTAATGTTTGAAGATGTCTTAAAAGATCAAAGTAAATGAAAAATGAGTAAAAAAATTAGTCACAACTTAATTAACGTAAGTATGTCGTAGCAAATGACATAATGATAGTCGAATTCTCAAGAGTCCATAGAAACTGCTGGAAATGGCAAAATGACGGAATGCGTTGGTCGCAACGTACAACTTTAAAATTATGTAGACGGTAAGTACGTGAAAGAAAATGCGATACGTGTAACCATGGTGTTACTTTGTAAGATGTAAAATATCTTTCTTGATTACAAAAAGTCCTCGACCGAAGTTGTAAATGTATAAATGTCGTGACAAAAGCGTCTGTCACATTATTATGGGGCAACATATGAGCCGCTACAGCATCGGTATTAATGAAACGAGAGACAATGCACCATTGGTCAGTTCCCAATGCACCGACAATGAAACACAACTGAGCCCAGTTGCCCTCATTTGTTGTATTTATTTACAGTTTTGACTGAAATGTGGTGAATTTTGCCTGAAGTCCTCCATGTAGGTATCTAATACCTGCTGCAAGTTTCCATTTTTTTTACTCAGCAGTCAAGATGAACGGTACGACACAGACGAGGACAACACGGAACACAACATTCAGGTGAGGAAAATTTCGGAATCCGTTTTTCTCTAACCATGTGGTTATATGTTAAGTATTAATCGGCTTTGCTAGGGTCAACCAACGTCGATGTCCCGTGAATAATATTTTTTTTTTTCACGCATGGTCTCTGCAATACAGCTGTCCTTGACCTATCAGTCTTTGTGTAATATGAACGGGAGACATTAACAGATAGTGGAGAGCACAGATTCCTGACAGACGCCAGTGAAATCATGATGCAGTGGAAGGCGAGGAAGGAACTGCGGCTAGATGGATGTTCAAAAGCCTCGTGCACGGCGATTGAAGCGTTCATAGCTGATTTGTTACGCGATCAGGATTACGATTGTTGTGGAAAGAAGATGGGCACTGCTGCAAACACATTTCACCAAAGAGCATCAGGCGTTTAGGCACGGCGACAAAACTTCTCAAAGAGTAAAAACACACTCACACCGCTGTGCACAGTCAGGGGGTGTCTTGACTCCGACCACTGTTTGCCGTAGCCCTCGCTACTAAGTGAGAGGCTGGCTGTGGCTATAACCACATTTCCAGGATAGGTATCACAGAGTTTGCGTAATAAGAACTTCTATTGGCAGATCGGCTTGGAAAGACTGCCCTATGTGCTACGTAGTAGCAGTCCCTTCTGTTTGATGTTCGCCCGCATCTCGTGGTCGTGCGGTAGCGTTCTCGTTTCCCACGTCCGGGTTCCCGGGTTCGATTCCCGGCGCGGTCAGGGATTTTCTCTGCCTCGTGATGGCTGGGTGTTGTGTGATGTCCTTAGGTTAGTTAGGTTTAAGTAGTTCTAAGTTCTAGGGGACTGATGACCATAGATGTTAAGTCCCATAGTGCTCAGAGCCATTGGCACCATTTTTTGTTTGATGTTCAGAAAAACGGACTGAGTACCAGATACGCTTCCCTACGGAAGTATATTACTGGGAAACCGGAGATTGGAAGACTAGATAACAATTCTGTCATCGCTAATGTCCCGCAGATAGGTTTCTCTCATATTGGGCAATGACTTCGAGATAGTCTCGCAGATATACAAATCGCGCCGATTTGTGGTACAGCTTTGCGATGTCGACTGTTGAAACACGACGGATGGCACGTTTATTAAGCGGAAATAAAAATGACAACTTTGTTTCGTAGTCATTCAAAAAAATTGTGGGATTTTGTTAATATATACCAAAAACGTAAAACCGACTACGGTAGAATTTCGAGATGTAAGGCGCCGCAGGAATATTATTAGCATGTTGCCAACAGAGAGCACGTGATCCGTTTGTATAGGCGAACACAAGTTGTACTCTGGTGAGTTACACACGATCGGAGAGATGTCGACCATTTAGACACTTTCAAAGTGAGTTAATAGCTATGCTAGAAAAAAAAGTGTCGTATTAAACGGAAAAAATCATCTCTTCAGAAAAGCATGGATTTTTTAGAGTAATTAATGTACTATTCTAGTGAGAACGAAAAGGCCAGGCTTACTCGATTTCAGGGCTAGCCTATGTGGCAGTGCAGAACCGTTCGTAATGAATGAGAAGCGAGTCTGTGTGTTATAACGTCACCACAGTGTATCGGCAAGAGACGACTGCCGTGGTCTTTAGTTAATGAAGTACTGTCACAAAGAAGCTGCAGAGTTACTCTTTAAGCTCTTAATAACACTAGATAAAATAATAACAACAAATATTTCTCTTTCCGTTATCATCACAATTGTAACACTCTTTTAATATGTCGCCGGAATATGTAAAGGGCCACAGCGCCACGTCGCAATAGAAGATGCCATATTAAGGAAAACATGTCAAGCAGTCAGCTCGTAAAACACATGTTTAGGGCATAATAATTATACATAAGCGACAGAGTTGCAAACGGTTACATACACATCGCTGCTTTTAGAGCTCATTAAAGCTAGAGCCAAACAAAAAGCATGCCCCTTAAATTCCTTAACTTCCTAAAACGACGGAATGTTTAGGGTGCGAAATGCATTTTCTTAGTGTGCCAATAACAGTCGAAGGTCTGTCGATTCTAGAATACATGTAAACTATCATAAGTAGCTTTCTAGATAAGCAAATTCGTCTCCAATGCTGATTTGAACTTGTTTGCACTTGTTCATTATAGTGTCTGTTTACAAATTAATACAGTAGGAAATACAAATTGAACTGCCACATCAGACTCCTCCTTCTGACTGACCTTCTTGTCTGACATTTTTATTAAATCGACAGAAAATACCTCTTCACTTACACTGAAATATCATTTACCATTTTCTATGTCAATTTGCGTCTCATGTCGTAAACTTGTCCATCCCCTATTAATTTGTCAATGATGAGGAAATGACATTTGACTAAAGTGTCCTATTATAAATGGCATAAGTGCTTGCAACTTCACTACTTTGGATTTGTTTCCACTGGCCGTCTGTATTCTACCGTTCTGCACTGGGAACATGGGAATTTACCCCTTTTTCTTTAACTCTTGGAAAAGTTCAGTCGACATTAAGTTAGTCGTTGCACCTGTGTCTAGAACTAAGTGTACCTCTATGTCAGATATCGTTGTCTTTGTAACTGCGTGTACCTGCTCTTCGTACAACTGTTCCTGAACTTCCTCCTCATGTCCGTATAAATCATCTTTCATGTCACCTTGTTCGTCGCATCTCACAAAACATGTGTTTACAGGTGTACTGGCCGCACGCGCTACCTGGTCAGCAGCGTGGGGCCTCACTGCGACCGGTTGGAGTTTGGAACCCCGGTGTAGGAGCGTTGACCTCCAGTCACCGGACTGGAGGAATTTCAGCGAGACGTACGGTGTGTGTCGTGTTACGCCAATTGGTGTCACTGGCTGCGGGTGACCCATTTTCGCCTGAATTCGTAGTTGTGAAATTACAGTTCGCGCTATTATGTTGTCCGAAAGTGGGCTGAGGCACAGCGCGTGGCATTCGATTGTAGCCGACCGCCTGCCACAGCATCGGTTGGCGGATCTTTTGCAGAAAGATGTCTTACATAAGACACTGCGTTAAATGGTATTTACTTGGAAAAGATCCATAAATAAACGAAAGATTCCGATAGAGAGAACGGATATAATTGACTGGCGATGTTAGTACCCAAACCAAGTGAGGAAATTAAGGGAGCTAGGCAGAAAATTTGTTTTATATTGATGAAACTTGGGTGGACAACAACATTACTTACAGAAAATGTTGGCAGGGCCCTTGCGTTGATAGCACTATCGACAATGTTAGCTGAAGCAACAGGATTATGGTGGTCAATATTGAGTAAAAAGATGGGTTTTAATCCAACGCACAGTTAATTTATGAAGCAGGATATGCAACAGGGGACTACCGTGGGCAAATGAACTACGAAAATGTTTCAAATTGGATATCGACTAGAGTAATTCCGAATCTGCCACCGAACTTCGTTTTTGTAATGGACAACACTTCAAGTCACAACAAGGAGAATAACAAAGCTCCGACTACGTCCTCGAATAAAAGGGAAATGATTGAATGATTATTAAAAAAATGAGGTGGAAGATGATTTGTCAATGATAAAAACAAAATTATTTGATTTAATTAGACAACATAAGCTGGAAGACATATTATTTGAAATTAATAAAATACTTGAAGCTTATGGGCAGACTGTGCTGCGACTTTCACCATAAAACTGTGATTCAAATCCAATTGAAATGGCGTGGATAAAACTCAAAAATTTCCTCAGAGGAACAAATATTCTTGGAGATATTTACAAGACGAAGTTGCTGCAGTTGGTGAAACAAGGTATGAAGCAGTTTTCCGAGATTCCGTTTTTTATTACAAACTAAATTTTGCAGTAACCGAAAAAAGCATATACAAACACTTGTCCCAACTGTAACAGGTTTTGAAACGATAACTCAAGTTGACAGGAGTGCATAATGCCTCGAC
Source organism: Schistocerca americana (assembly GCF_021461395.2). Classification (NCBI taxonomy): domain Eukaryota; kingdom Metazoa; phylum Arthropoda; class Insecta; order Orthoptera; family Acrididae; genus Schistocerca; species Schistocerca americana. Next base: position 134,750,027 of record NC_060129.1, on the reverse strand, counting down.
GTGGAGACACTTGAGACTACTGGGTTAAGGATGGGATTATTGAAGGCCTACTAGACGCCATAGTTATTAATTTAGAAAAAATGGTTCAAATGGCTCTGAGCACTATGGGACTTAACATCTATGGTTATCAGTCCCCTAGAACTTAGAACTACTTAAACCTAACTAACCTAAGGACATCACACAACACCCAGCCATCACGAGGCAGAGAAAATCCCTGACCCCGCCGGGAATCGAACCCGGGAACCCGGGCGTGGGAAGCGAGAACGCTACCGCACGACCACGAGATGCGGGCATTAATTTAGAAAATGACGACGACGACGGCAATGATAGTGACAGTGACACTGTTGATGGTGACCTCTAAAGTAAGGTGTATGTAAATAGGGCGATAAGTAATTTCTTAAGAAATACGTTGTGTATTCTTTCAAGCATCACTCTGCTCATACACTATAAAGTTTCTTTTGGTAGAAATGTACTACATGGTAATAGAAGTGTTAAACAGTTTTCCAATATAAATACAGTCAAATGCGATTCAAAACAATAAATACCTTTATCACTAGTTGTACGAAATCAGTATTAATTTAAGAACTTTATGATAAAATTAATTAATTTAGAATGTGATTTAATCACGTAAAACCTTTGATGCTTAGGGAACGCCAGCATTTGAATATATTCTGTCGCTAAATCTCTATCTCGGTTACTAGTCAACTAATCCTAAGACATATTGCTTAAAAGCGCAATAACCACGCTAAACACTGCTTAAATTTCCTTCGACACTTGTACACAGATTCTGGACTTCTATGTCAAAAGCTTGACATAAGAGTTCCGTTCACACATTAATTTTTATTTTTTGGTAAGAACTTTATTTGTTAATCTACAGCAATGTTAACCTATTCAAAATATTCCCCAATAGATACTCTACACTTATGCCAGTGATTTTTCCAATTACCGAAACACATTTGGAACGGTTTCTTCGGGATAGTTTATAGGTCTCCTAACTGTGTATTTTTAATCTCATCCATGCTAGTAAATCCGCTGTCTTTTAAGGCCTGTTGGTAATATACTAAAAATTTGATACACTTTATTCCATTCTTATAACAAAATTTAATATAGATTCTTTAATCTATTTATATACAAAACAAATAATCCTTGATACTACCAAAATACGTGTAACGTTTTTGACAGCTGACAATAGAATAAATACCCAATATGCATGACATTATACACATACTTTTCAGACATGTTTACGAAGACAGTGACAAAAGATGTAGCGCAAATAGGACTAATACAACAAGTGGAATTATAAATTTCTCCTTACAACTCTTCGTGTTTCAAGAATTGTCGAGATTCGACGGAACCCTTCAAAGAAAATTTCTAGCATTTAGTAGAAACACGAAATAAGAACAAGCCTTAAATTCTACAGATTGATTGCACTATACTGGGTTCGTTTTACGAATAGCAGTAGAGGGAAGATACATTCACATGAACAGGCATTCGCTTCTGTGTTTGTATCAGAATCCTGACTTCCGTTCTTATGTTAATATTACTTACTCTATAATGTTGTGTTTCGGAAGAAGCTATCGTCTTTTGTATTCATTATTTATCTAAAAATAAACGCTGCCGGGACGTATCTGTAGACGGCGTCGCCACACATACACTCCTGGAAATGGAAAAAAGAACACATTGACACCGGTGTGTCAGACCCACCATACTTGCTCCGGACACTGCGAGAGGGCTGTACAAGCAATGATCACACGCACGGCACAGCGGACACACCAGGAACCGCGGTGTTGGCCGTCGAATGGCGCCAGCTGCGCAGCATTTGTGCACCGCCGCCGTCAGTGTCAGCCAGTATGCCGTGGCATACGGAGCTCCATCGCAGTCTTTAACACTGGTAGCATGCCGCGACAGCGTGGACGTGAACCGTATGCGCAGTTGATGGACTTTGAACGAGGGCGTATAGTGGGCATGCGGGAGGCCGGGTGGACGTACCGCCTAATTGCTCAACACGTGGGGCGTGAGGTCTCCACAGTACATCGATGTTGTCGCCAGTGGTCGGCGGAAGGTGCACGTGCCCGTCGACCTGGGACCGGACCGCAGTGACGCACGGATGCACGCCAAGACCGTAGGATCCTACGCAGTGCCGTAGGGGACCGCACCGCCACTTCCCAGCAAATTAGGGACACTGTTGCTCCTGGGGTATCGGCGAGGACCACTCGCAACCGTGTCCACGAAGCTGGGCTACGGTCCCGCACACCGTTAGGCCGTCTTCCGCTCACGCCCCAACATCGTGCAGCCCGCCTCCGATGGTGTCGCGACAGGCGTGAATGGAGGGACGAATGGAGACGTGTCGTCTTCAGCGATGAGAGTCGCTTCTGCCTTGGTGCCAATGATGGTCGTATGCGTGTTTGGCGCCGTGCAGGTGAGCGCCACAATCAGGACTGCATACGACCGAGGCACACAGGGCCAACACCCGGCATCATGGTGTGGGGAGCGATCTCCTACACTGGCCGTACACCACTGGTGATCGTCGAGGGGACACTGAATAGTGCACGGTACATCCAAACCGTCATCGAACCCATCGTTCTACCATTCCTAGACCGGCAAGGGAACTTGCTGTTCCAACAGGACAATGCACGTCCGCATGTATCCCGTGCCACCCAACGTGCTCTAGAAGGTGTAAGTCAACTACCCTGGCCAGCAAGATCTCCGGATCTGTCCCCCATTGAGCATGTTTGGGACTGGATGAAGCGTCGTCTCATGCGGTCTGCACGTCCAGCACGAACGCTGGTCCAACTGAGGCGCCAGGTGGAAATGGCATGGCAAGCCGTTCCACAGGACTACATCCAGCATCTCTACGATCGTCTCCATGGGAGAATAGCAGCCTGCATTGCTGCGAAATTTGGAAATACACTGTACTAGTGCCGACATTGTGTATGCTCTGTTGCCTGTGTCTATGTGCCTGTGGTTCTGTCAGTGTGATCATGTGATGTATCTGACCCCAGGAATGTGTCAATAAAGTTTCCCCTTCCTGGGACAATGAATTCACGGTGTTCTTATTTCAATTTCCAGGAGTGTATAAAGCGCACGCCGCGGCAGGGCCGGCACTACAGCCTGTAGGAGCGCCTCGTGACGTAGCTGGCTGGGTGGGCACAGTGGGGACTCGCTCGCTCGCTCTTCAGTTCACTGACAGAACATAGCCTTGTACTGGCGGACCGTAGTTCGCTTGCTCGTTGTAATTGTTCCTATTGTTCTGACAACCTCGCCTAAATCTTACGTTTTTCCCATTTTCATTACCAAATCCATTCCCTTTTTGTATGTACTGTGTCGGTTATGGTTGCCGTACTTGTTGCGTAGTAACATTATTATTTATAGGTTAGTTTCCAAACACGGGTTGAGGTGTTTCTTTATCTACTGCTTTATGTTGCCGTGTCGCCTCTTCATAAATCAGGTCGATGGAATCCAAAACTGACAAAAAGTACCCAGTATCGTGTTGTGTTCTGATGTGGTTTTTCCCTTACGTGTGGCGGAAGTCGGCTCTTCAATATCTTCAGTACATTCACCTGTGATATGGGAATTGTCCGACATGTGGTCTTACTTAAATACTCTTCGAAATAATCCTGCAAGCTTTCAAGCTTGCCACTAAATGCAGTCGGTTTAAAGACTTCGTCTTAATCTTTCTTCCAACCAGTACTTACACAAGCGCGTTCAGACTGCTCGTAACTGTGACAACGTTCCGCCATTTCAGTGGCACACAGAAGAACGCCACCTTGGGTGTAACCAACAACAAATCTTATCTTTTGAGCCTCCATCCCGTTGTGGAACGCACTGATAAAAACCACCTGTTTTATCCGCTTTCCGTCTGACGAATACGTGGCAAACTGCCTGTTTCAAAGTAACCCTTCACCGGCGGAGATGGACGTTAAACATGCGGCATTACGAGACATCGATGTGCTGTTACAAGTGTGCGGAGCAGTGTGTGACAATGGCGCTTGTGTTGCAGGTACAGTTGCAGGTAAATTACGAATTTTGCAATCTCCACTTGCGCTCGCTGTCGCGCTTGTGACAGGATGTGAGTTCTGTTGTTGATCGAGTCGTTACCAACGTGGTTGATGACAGGCCCAGTACTGAAATGCCTTTCTCGGATTTGCATACGGGAGGAATTGAGAGAACACCAGGCGACTGACCGTAAGTAATCCGTTCCGTGGTTTCAGTATTAAACTGTATGGTGAAATCCTTAGAATACACTTTTGCGTCACACATATCTCACGCAGATCGATTACCCTGCGTTCAAGTTAGGAATTTCCATCACTCCTGTTTTTAATTACAACACTACGTTAGCTAAGAGCGAGCGCGTGTTATGCTTTCCGTCTGGTCCCCTAAGAAACATGCGGTATTGCTGGACTATAGCTAAACAGTATTTCATTCTCTTTAAAAATTAAATGACATTCGAAGCTACATTATTTGTGCGCTCGTCCGTTCTTACGATTTAACTGCAACGTTCAAATCACTGCAGGTTAGTGCTGTCAAAGTTAAACGCGGTGGTAAAGCTGTTGTCCCGTTCTGTCGCTCAGTCGATGTACGCGTAACGCACAGCGCAAAACGTATCCTTATCATCGTACTTGACTGTACTCCAATCGCCGGCCGGAGCGACCGAGCGGTTCTAGGCGCTACAGTCTGGTACCGCGCGACCGCTACGGTCGCAGGTTCGAATCCTGCCTCGGTCATGGATGTGTATCATGTCCTTAGGTTAGTTAGGTTTAAGTAGTTCTAAGTTCTAGGGGACTGATGACCTCAGAAGTTAAGTCCCATAGTGCTCAGAGCCATCTGAACCATTTTTTTTTTTGTACTCCAGTCAGCTCGGCTTTCGCTCCATGTGAAACGCAACTCGATGAGATTCCAGGAAAAGCGGAATAATACATGGTGTAACGATTATATCAGGTTTATTCTTACGATGAACGTAGTATAACGGCTAAATACTGTACTTGAACTATAAAATCCAGAGTCACTGATGGCGCTCTTGTTGAATTAAAGAACGAGACCAGGCAATAAAACATACTCAGTGCGACCTGTGGCTACCCTCAAAAACTTAAATACACACCCGTTCCAGAGACACAACTAATCGCTACTGAACCCACGAACACGAACAGGCGTGACCACTAGCTGTGGGATTCCAACGCCAACCAAACGTAGACCGAACCGCAACCGAGGCCAGCCGCTTCGTCGGCCAACGGAGCGGTTACTGCCATTCGTTGGCCAAGGCTAGAGTGACCAGAATTTCCACCTGAGAAAACGGGACATTTGCGAAAAACTGGGATAAAAAAAACGGAACAAATCGGGACACTAGGCAAAAAGAAAATATTCTGCATGTATGGCTGAATCGCTTTACTAAAATAAATAAAAACTAAAAGTTTATACACACGAAAAGGCTTATAATTTAACAAGACACTTCGTAACAGGCTTATAACGGCAGAGCATCCTATGACACATCATTGTTTTTCCAAAACCTGATTACAATGCTAAATACTCAGAAACTGATTAAACGTTTTCTAACAAATGGACTCAAATGTAGACATCAAAAATATGTAAACCGTTTACCTACTGTATCACGAACACTGCTACTAACATTGTGCCAGCCGCTGTGGCCGAGCGGTTCTAGGCGCTTCAGCCTGGAACCGCGCTGCTGCTACGGTCGCAGTTTCGAATCCTGCCTTGGGCATGGATGTGTGTGTTGTCCTTAGGTTAGTTAGGTTTAAGTAGTTCTAAGTCTAGGCGACTGATGACCTCAGAGGTTACGTTCCATAGTGCTTAGAGCCATTTGAACCATCTGAACTAATTTTGTGCTTATCAGAAGTCCTAATAACTTTCAAAAGCTTTGACTTGGTTAATATCAGATTGCAGAACTCGTTGAGATAAAATCTTCATAATGAGTCTTAACTATTCCAATTGCTGCAAGAGTTTAGTGGTAAAACGGTTTTTCTTATCTATCCAAATAGAATTCACAGTTGAAAACACACTTTCCACAACAACATTTGTGCCTGGTGCAGCAAGAGCAAAACTCCCATGCGTCTCTATATTTCTACATGAAGTACCTGTGATTTGAAGTGTATGGAATCCATCACACCGCGACTTACTTGTTTCCAAATTAGTTTTTTTCCCATTCCTCATGTTTCTGGGATACAATGTTGTTCACGCATCCAATCTCATCTGAAATGTTGCACATCAGTCTACTGTCTCAAGATGTATCATACAATTTTTAAGTTAAGCCCAAGAAACGGAAATTTTCAGTGTTACCCAACGAAATGATTTCAGAGGTTGAAACGGAGAAGCTGACTTTTCTAAACAAGTCACGAAAGTGTCATAAAATGAACTGACAACTGTCCCATACCAGACTGAAAATGCCTTTCTTTTTCAAGTTAATTACAATTGATAGCTCCAACTCTTCAGCTGATTGCGGAACTGTGGTTCTTTCCAATTTTTGAAAACATTTTCATTAGCTTTGTGTGAAATAAAGCCAAAGACGTGTCTATGGGTTCTCAAATTGTTTCAGCAATTTGGGACACCTATCTTGAGACAGAAAAGAAGATTTCAAAGATTCATGCATATCAATAACTCTTGTAACACCCAGCAAGAATGACAACCATCTAGTGTTAATACTGCCTAGAACTTCTTTGTATTCTGTATCAAAGAAATCACGGAATGATTTGAGTCCCCATACACACACCGAAAGTAAATGTGAAAATACTGAAAAATTTAATTCACTACTTTTTCTATGTTAATGGGAAGAATTTCTGCACTTGATCTCCACTTGTACCACATGGACTGCGCAACCAATGCCTTGAAAGTTAATCTCGAGAACACTGTTAAGTTTGGAATAACCATTGTTTATTCCTGCACTCTTGTATTCACCAAATTTGGTATTACAGTCATTTGTACAAAATGTGACAATCTTGTCAACCATATTTTTCTTTTTTACAATATCCAGACTCAAGCTAGCTAATAATTCCGCCATTTCTCGACTAACGTTCTGAAGATGTATTATGTTGGATTGAACAACTTTTGTATGAATGAATTATCTAGTTAGGATTGTCACCAGCTTCAAGATTTTTTGATTTGATGCCTCAGCTATCACTCACACAGACGTACTATAAGCATCCTCAAATTCTGGCGCGGGATTAGTCGAGTGGTCTCAGGCGCTGCAGTCATGGACTGTGCGGCTGGTCCCGCAGGAGGTTCGAGTCCTCCCTCGGGCATTGGTGTGTGTGTTTGTCCTTAGGATAATTTAGGTTAAGTAGTGTGTAAGCTTAGGGACTGATGACCTTAGCAGTTAAGTCCCATAAGATTTCACACACATTTGAACTCAGATTCTGCGTGAACTTCTCGCAATTTGTATGGCTGTAAAACGTTCATGAAGATCGACTCGCATTTTTTGTAGTGGTTCTCAAATTCGTCTCTGATAAGAAGAGCCATGAAGGTCGTAGAACGGAAAGAACGACCGTGTTTTGCGCTGTGGAACCCAAACAGCACTTCTTCCGTAGCGGCACTTTTCTAGTCCTCTGTTTGTAGTTTATGCGTAGTTACAAAGAAAGTTATGCTGCTAGAAATTCTTGCAGAAACTTTGTGTGCTGCGTTTTGTCGACACGTCCCCAATGTTCAGTGGAAAATACCAACCGACGTGGCGTACATTCTACCATCGTATAGTCGTGCTTTCCTTAAAGAAAGGGACTCTCCCTTCACGGTTTTAGAGGAAGAACACTTTCTTTCCCTCGTATTAACGGGCACGAGTTAGTTACACATGCAGCAAACAACAACGTCCTAGTGCGTACGCGACTTAAAACGGCACCCGTCACTACGTTTACGGGAGACACATCTTCTGAAAGAAGAAAACTGTTTTTTGCTGTCTTGTTCACATATTAAGGTCTGAAGCGCGTTTGCTGGCGCGTGGAAAAGAGCTGTTACACTTTCTCATTTAGTCAGCACAATCGCTATTTCTGTTCAATCAGACGAGTTGTAAATAGTTTAACATTTACACTCATCCTTCACTGTACAAAAAGCCACTCTGTCCATATTACCCGAAAATTTTTAAAAACAGCGCGAATGCTGAGAGCACAAGCACATTTCAGGACCGGTTGCTTTTACATTGGAGCGAAAATCGATTACGGAGTTGGAAAACTGGCAAGTAGAAGTGGTTTTGTAGAACTTATTTTAATGTCTTTACATGACCACCCAGTAGTGGTGTTGGGAAATCGGTTTACGAAATCCGGTTTTGGGAGCCCCAGGTGATCGGGGTTTGTGTCAGCAGCCGTATAGCGCGGTACGAGATAAGCGGACTGTGGCGGGGAAGGAGGCAGGCGGCCCGGCAGTGGCGACGGCTTACGCTTTACGCTTTAGAAACGGGCCTTGGCCTTGGCCCGAGGTGTAGGAGTTTAGACTTATTACAGTCGTTCCTCCTGTTCCTGGTGATGCGATGGTGATGTGGCCTCACTGTATGGTTTGTCCTCTGGTTGTCCGGTGTCTGTCCTGTCCTGGCTACTAGCAGGCAGGCATACTAGTGGACTTTGATCTTCTAGGTCTTCTTTGTCTTGCGAGAGACGTTCTGCAGCGCTGTCTGCAGGTCTGCAGACAGCTTCCTCGTGCCGTCGCGAACCTCGTTCCTCAGCCGACGACTGCGTCCTCTAGGATGTATCCCCAGTCGCGCGGCGTGAAGACTGGGTTCGCGTTGTGGTGTTGAGATCTTTCTTGGTGACGAACTCGAGCAGAATTGCCCGATGCCCGCCACGTATCTCAAACGGCCTGTGCGGGAGCGACGGCTTCCGTAGCCCTTCCGCCTGGGCGAAGAGGTACGGGCTCTTTTGGGCTTTGAAGCGCCCACCCCATACCACGGTGGCAATCTTCTTCAGCACGTTCGTGCTGTCCGGGAAGGGTATGATGTCCGTGCGAAGATTGCCATCCTCTTCTTGCTTCCCGCTCTGTGTTGCCTTCCCGCCTGGAGTTGGGGAAGGAGAGGACGGTGCCACGTCCGTGGGCGTCTCCCCGGTCTCCTGTATTGCTACAGGTTCCGGGGCGACGTCCGTTTGAGTGGCCACGTCCTTCTGCGACAGCAGGTCCGTCTGCGTGACGGCGTCCACCCCCACCGGGTGCACCGCAGGGGGGTGGGGGGGCGGGCGCGGGAACCATATTCTTGTTCAGAACACGCAGCTCCTCGCGCATCTGCTGGAGCTGCCGATGAACTCCTTTGAGCGCGGCCCGTTCTGCCGCAAAGGGGACTCGGAGGCCGGCCGTGGCGTCGTCAGTGGCGGCTTCTGCTTCGCACCCCTCGCCGCAGCGGGGGGGGGCAGGGGGGCCGCCGTGGCGCTGGAAGCCGCCGCAGCGCGTGGTACGGCGGGCTGACGGCGTGACTCCCTGAGGCAGCCGCAGCTACGCGAGTTGGCGGCGTGTGGGCCGCCGCAGTTCGCGCAGCTGCTGGCCGCCCCACGAGGCTTCGTGCAACTGCGCGTGTCGCGAGCCGCCGCGCACTTCCAGCACGCGACGGCGTTCTTGCAGTCACGCGCAGTATGGCCCAGCTGCTGGCACTTGTAGCACTGCTGAATCTTGCTCCTCTGCTGAGTGCGCTTGCGCTTTGGCTGCCGTTGGCGGCCGCTGTTGTTCCCCATTGCACGGATGAGAATTCCCAGTGCGGCTGCAACCTGCTTCCCTTTCCGTCCAGCCGTGGCGTCGGGCTAGTGGCGTCGGCGTGCGCCAGCGACGGTAACGATATGAGCCGCAGCGAGTCGAGCAGCGGAGTGCGGTGGCGACAGCGACGTGGGCGCCTCGCCCGCCCTGCCGCAGCCGTTCCCTCGCCTGCCTGGCAACCCCGCACCGTGACGTCATCGCCGGGTGGGGGCAGCCGCGCGCCCCGGCTGTCTGTGCGGCCCAGTTGTGTGCCAGGCGTGCAGCAGCGGGTGCGGCTCAGTCCAGCCTCGGTGATAACACCAGAGACAGGTGAGGCGGGCAGCAGGACTCTACTGGATTATGTGGAAGCGGCGGATGTTGTTCTGCACGCTTCTGTGTGGTTTGTCCCGTAACTCACGACAGGGCAACGTCAAGCAACAGCTGCTCCCGTGTAATACATTCTTACGTTAAAAAATTAGGATCAGTACGAACAGAGGGATGGCGAATAGTGTGTTGAAACAGCGTGTCTAGTGTTTAGTAATTTATTGCTCGTTATTTATCGCCTTCTTTCAGTCGTTTAATCGCTGATAACTTGAGCGAGAATAACGTGGAACGAACGGAAAATACCGCTACATTCGGCCGGGTACTGTTTCGATCTTCCAGTGTCGAATCCTGGAGAATTCTCGTACCACAGCTGTTGAAAACGAAAACCACGCGTTCCTAATTACGTCACTGCAAAGCAATAACCAATGGTCGTAGGACACAAGTATGAGAAAACCATCAAAATCAGCACTTCGGACTGAGGGAATTTTACTGCGACACGGCGTCTTCCGCCACCGATTCCAGATTCCAGCAGCCGTGGCTGCCTGTAATGCTGGACCGCCAGCCCGCAAGCCGAGAGCGATTGCAGGTCGCCTATGCGGCGGCATGCAGGGTTGACAACTTCCTTTTCAACATTTCGCTTAATTTGGCCGAATTTAAACATCTAAAATATTGTCGTAATATTCAGAGGTGTAATCTGCTATTACGGTTTGCATACAGTGAGGAAAGTATCACAGTTGGAAAATAGGCGTGTCTGGACGTAAGGTAAGGTAACGCACAGGGCTGAAATACGCGGACGTTCTTCAACAAGTACTTGAGAATGAGCACTTCGCGAGTTGGAACACACATTAAGAATATTTTCGAACCGTTCCTAAACCTTTTCTCGCTTACGCGCTCAACGTCAGATATTACACACGTTAAGTCGTCTGCTAAGTAATCAAACATCGGACTTTATTTTGTGGATGGGCATTCCGAATCCTGTTGATCCACTCGCGATTCACAACACTTGGCGTCGTGCCGACATGCTTCCGGCGATCAAACGCAGCACTCGCGTTCATTTAACTATTTTCACAATTCTCTGGAGTTGAGGTTGTGATGCACGAGCGATCTGTTGCTTTCCGCAACATCCTGGTTAAACTGAGGCGAAGATTTGGTTAGTAGTTGGCGAATCCTGGAGAATTCATCGTAATGTTTGTGCTTCGTGAAATAAACCCTTCGTATTATTTTTTATTGTTCTGTGACGTCTCGCCTCGGTTGAGATTTGCCGATGAAACGGAAGCGATCACACACCACAATTCTTTTTGCACTATACAACGCTTTGTTTGGCAGTTCTCGTGTTAATATTTGTCTGATAAGAGAGCGTGGTGTCTTGACAAAGCAACGCATCAGCGATCTTTGGGACGCGTCGTGTTCTGTGCAGCTAGTGTAGAAAAATTGTCGCAACCGTCCTTGCGCATTAGTCGTATCAAATGGTTCAAATGACTCTGAGCACTATGGGACTCAACTACTGAGGTCATCAGTCCCCTAGGAATTAGAACTACATCACACACATCCATGCTCGAGGCAGGATTCGAACCTGCGACCGTAGCTGTCTCGCGATTCTAGACTGTAGCGCCTAGAACCGCACGACAGCAGAATCTGGACTCAATTTCTCATTTTGAGTGCTATAATTGCGAGCATCGAGGTAGATTTCTGTTTCTAGTTTCCATCAGAAGAGTGAATCACGCCACAATTATAACATTTGTGGAGACATTTGCTGATTATATTTGATTGAAACCTGTAGTTAACACTTCGTTTAGCCATGTACTGTTACAGAAGCCTCACATGTAATTGACGGTAAGTCACTGCTCTGGAGTAACGGGCAGCCCCTGACGTCGAATTTACCGACACTTTGGCATGACAAAGAGTCCTGAAAATGTGTGTCAGTTAGACGGCACATCGTAAAATGTGTATCAGTTAGACCGCACATCGTCATAAAGCGCAAATTTGAATACCATAACTATAAATAGTTAATTTTAACTTCACATACCGGTAGATCAACACAGCGACTGTCCAGTTTGGTCCCCTCATCGAATCGCAGCACAGGACGCGTGATGTCACGGAAAAGTGACTGTGGTCAGACGTGAGGGACATGGTGATTTGATACAAGTTGCGCAAATTTTATGAATAATAAGTAACCCGATATCGGTGCTTGAAATGGCCTTCACTTTGGTGACATTGAACTGTCCGGTGGTTTCCGTATTTATACTGTTCCATCGTAAAATACGCAACGCAATTGATGCACCATATTACAGACGTGTCCAAAACGTCTCGTTTGTAGCGAGATTATTTGTGCTGAATTGTCGGGAAGTGTGACGTTGACAGATGAACAGTAGCGACGGCCACAACAGTGTCATAAAAAGGTCGTCATTTAATCGCGAATGTGTGGAATCCGCGCTTTGAGACACATCGATTGAACCATAATACGGGAGTAAGATCACTTGTGACTTAGGAATGGGTACCACGTTTCTAGGTGCTTTTAATTCTTTCGGTGTCTCGTCCAGCAGCAAAATATTTGATAGTGTGGTTGTAACATTACGAGTCAAGATAGCTGTAACGGAAATTGAATAGCGTAAAGTTATCATTAAAAACGCACGCCACGCGATTTAATTGAATAGCGTAAAGTTATCATTAAAAACGCGCGCCGCGCGATTTGTGACGATTTGGTTGGTCATAATAGTAGTAACATGCTTTTGAATACAATTAAAATATAATGGCGATACCTGTTTAGTGTTATTGGAAACAATATGTAGTAAATTAATGAGTAAGGTAGCCGATCCTATAAGAAGAGGTGAAATTGGGCATACTAAGGTGTTTTGCTTTATGTCGACTAAGCCAATTATACGGCGTCTTTTTTTTCGTTTACTCTTAGAAAAAAAAACAAATAAGTAACGAAGTGCTAATTGTATGTTGTGAAAAATATAGGGGCGAATTTTAAATAGCTACAGCGTATTATCAGACTAACAAATGGACATTCTGTTAGGCGAAATAGCGGACAGCGAAGTGTGGTCATTAAATTGAGTACACCTACAGGGCGGTCAATTCCGGGATAAGTCTATTCGCATCTCACGAGGGACGCGGTATTGAGACCGGTTTTTTTCTTATTATATCACGGAGAGCGTGCTTCACTTTATAAAAAGGAGAAAAGCTGTATCATTATCATTGACTGTTGGTGTTAAGCAACCAAAACTGTTCATCAAAGTGTTTCGGTGAATGAGTGGTGAATGCGAAATGAAACTGTGAACGAAGTTACATTAAATAAAGCAGAAGAGACAAGACAGTTTGGTCATATCTGTTATTATTCCATCAACCGTAACATTTCTTCTCGTTGTACGAAGCCTTTATAGACGATCGTTATGACAATTTGCTTTGAAGGGATCTCGTTACGAGTTAAGTTTTGGGGACCTGGTCAACAAGGGATAGTTGGTAGATCTTAACTACTGCAGCTATTCTGGAATCAGGTGCTACCGTGACCGTTGTGTGTTGTCAATGGCTTAAGGTCATCATATCTCATGCTCTGAGATCGACACGCCTTTCCTCTTGGTATAACGGTGTCTCACGGTAACAACGACAACGCCGACGACGAAGGAAGATACGGTAGAAGTGGCGCCACAACGTGCGGCTCGATCGAGGAGGATTGCTGCATCGAGTCGAGTGTCATCCGGATTCACGAACCCTAGAGTTTGAAAATATTGTAGCAGCCAGTGAGTCTGTCCAATGAAAGAGGTATTCTTCAATAATCGCTAAAAGTGAGCGATACTACCAGGTATGATTAAAATAACTGTAAAATTATAAAAAAAAAGAAGTTGAGACTTGTGATTTCGATAGATAAATATATATAAATACATAGTGAAAATAAGTGTATGTCTTGGTAGTGAATAATCATGTCAAAACGAACGAAAAGAATACATGATAATGTGCAGTTGAGTAGAGTAATGAGTAGAGAGAGAGAGGAAAGTGAAGAGGATATGGATGATGCATCCCATGAGCTCAATCTGGGACAGGAGACATGTACAGATAATACTACAGTTATTGATTTAGAGCCATTAGGAGATTCAAATACAATGATAAGTAAGGTAAGCAGCGTGGGAGAACATAAAGATCTTGAGGTTTCGGAAGTAGATCAGCAAGTTGATCCTCAAAATGGAAATATTAATCAAAAAATGTTTGATATGCTGGTACCAATAAATACTCAAATGGGTGTAATGAATGGAAGACTTGGTTCACTAGAAAAAGATAATAAGCAATTAAAAGAGGACAATCAAAAGTTAAACGAAAAATTTGAGGCCAAATTTGGTTCATTAGAAGTTAAAATGGATTCTTTGGAAAGCAAACTGAACACCTTTGATTATAAACTGGAAAATACTAAGAAAGAATTAAAGGCGGACTGGGAGACTCAATTAAATACGAAATTTGGAGAACTAGATGTAGAGTTTTCTAACACCTTAGAAAGGCAATATAATAATTTAATGGGAAAACTTCATGACGTAGAAAAGAAATATGAGGTAGTTTCGAAGAGTTATGATGGCCTGTCCAATAGGATGGTTAAGTGTGAAAGCAGCTGTTTCAATGCTAGCGCACAGATGGAAGAGCTTTCGAAACAAATAGTCGAGTTTGAGTCCGATGCTCGTAAGGGGATTGACAAGTATTTAGTACATCAAACTAAAAGACTTGACGAAGATCTATCTGAATGGATAGAAATAAAAGAAAATGAAATTGTAGACAAGGTTAAGATTACTATTGGATCCCAGCCAAATGAAAATATCAATGAGCACCTAAGTAGAAATGATGAATTAATTAAGCTCTTCACTAGTGAAATTCAGAAAATAAAAGAGAAAATAGTTGATAAGTCACCTAAATGGCAAAAGGAAACCAATCATAAATTGGCGGAGTTAGAACGAAAGTCATCACAAAATTTGTTGACAGAGGACGAACGTTCGGGGAATAGGTCGAAAAACAACCGAACATGTGAAAATACGAAGTACAATTGTGGTGAAAATTTTCATTGGGAAGTTGATGATTCGGTTGGTAAAGATGCAGCGAGAATATTTGTCTTCTTTAAAGGTGGAGAACAGCATTTTTAAAAGTAGACAATTCCCAACATTCTCCACTGAAAAGAACAACCTGCATCCGAAAATCTTTATCAATAATTTCAAAAGAATATTTCCACGTAGCTGGTCAGAACATGACCGACTTCAATTTATAGTATCCAAAATTACCGGAGAAGCTGCATTATGGGCCGCTGAAGTAAGTGAAAGTTGCCATACTTGCGCTGAGTTTGAACAACTTTTTTTGGCTAAATACTGGTCGTCGAGTAAACAAGAGAAATTAAGAAAAGAGGTTTACCAATCTGAGTATTTTAACAGTAAAAGGAGTACTTTAAGGCAATATTTTGAAAAGTACATAAATAAGACACGTTATTGGAGTGATCCAATTTCTCACAAGGAAGTGATCAGAATTTTGAAGGGAAGGTTGCCCATAAATATACGTGAAAAGTTAATAAATGTTCCTGACCACGATGTAGAACAGTTCTTGTCGGTGATTGACTCTATAGATATGATTATGGAAGACGCAAGACAAATGAGTGGTAATCAAATGTCGACTCACACTCATAGTAATACGAATAATTATAATAATAATAATAATTTAATGTATGATAATAATAATACCGAAAACCAGGTCAAACCCGCATCACAGGAGCGTGGACAATCTTCATCCTATGGTTGCAATAAAAACAATGATTATAATAAATATAGAAGAGATACTTACTGTGCTAGAGGTAAACCTCGATATGGTGACGCAATGTGCATAGTAGTGATAGTAATAAGAGTAACAGGTACCCAAGTGATGATCCCAATTGTATTCGACCTTGGGAAGATAATTCGAAGCATAATGTTCATCGGCAGGATGGAACAAATGCCTCGAGTCCTCATCCAGCACAAGGAGTTATACCAATGGGCGAAGGAGCCTCCAGTGTGCGACGGGGTGAATACCATAACTCGGATCATACTGTACGGATTGTGGAAGTTCATGAACCCCCACCGATGACTCAACGAGATGGATTAAACTAATACCAGTCACCAAATGCCTTCCTAGGATGACTGGAAAGGAGAAGGAAGGCAGGCATCAATTTGAACTGAGAGTATTAAGGTACAATAATGATCAGGATATAAGGAATGAATTAATTGAAGAAAAACCTGAAGTTTCTAATAAATGTGGACAAATTTTACAGGCAATAATTCCAACAAGTATAAATAATGTTGATGTTGAAATATTAATTGATACTGGAGCAACTATCAGTGTCATGACGCTGGACTGTTTAAAACAGATAAGCCGAGGGGTAAAAATGCCCACTTTTCCTATCACAGGATGTACCGTGTCTGGCGCGTTCAGCGCAAAAATGCAAAAAGTTGTGAAACAGGTACGTGTCGACGTTACAATATGGGGGGCTCAAATAGAAAGTACATTCCTGGTTGTTCCTAAAATGACAGTACCATGTATCTGGGGTTTGGATTTTTTATGTGAGACCGGTGCAATCATTAATTTAGAGAAAGGTGAATGTATATTTAATTCCAATGGTAATGTTTTGACAGCCACCCTGAGAAAGAGCCGAGTAATTCCAAATCAGTTGTGTATGAATCTAATGGTAAAATATGTCAGTATTGATGATGAAAATGTGTATGATATATGCCTTATTGAATGTTCTGAAGAAATGATTGATAAAATGTCATTGCAGGAAAAGGTGTTAGAATCAGAATATTTATCTGTTATCCAAAGGGACGAACTGTACTACTTGTTGGAAGCATATCAGTCGATTTTTAGTAAACGTCCGGGTATAGTAAAAGACTTTGAATTCCATATAAAGACGTATGCACATAAACCCTTTTGTCATACTTCCTATTCTATCCCATGGACAAAGAAAGAAGTAGTCAGAAAGGAAATCAATAAAATGTTAGAATGGGGTATTATTGAGCCCTCAGATTCCGAATATTGTAACCCTCTTGTGGCGGTAATTAAACCAAATGGTGACATCAGATTGGTGTTGGATGTCAGAGAGATCAATAAGATCATTATACCTGTACAAACGCGACCGCAGAACCTAGAAGAGTTAGTACAAAAGTTTTATGGTGCCCGCTTCTTAACTTCTTTGGATATGCGTAGTTCATATTGGCAAACTAGAATATCGAAAGAATCTAGAAAATATACTGCATTCATTTTTCTGGGCCGAAGTTACCAGTTTACCGTCATGCCATTTGGGTTGAAAATAAGCGGTGGTGTTTTCATATCGGCATTAGATACTGTACTGGGCAGAGACCTTTTGAATGAAGTTATGTTATATGTGGATGATTTGCTAATTGCTTCTGAAACTTGGGAGGAACAGTTGGACTTATTAAGAAGAGTTTTTGCGAAATTTTTGGAATACGGATTTACTGTGAATTTGAGCAAATCCAAGTTTGCTCATAACCAATTGAAATTTCTTGGACATATAATCACTCCTGAAGGGATAAAACCAAATCCTAAAAAGATGGATGCGATTAACAGATGTGCTTATCCAAAAAATACGACGGAATTAAAGTCATTTATCGGCTTAGTTTCATTTTTTCGACGATTTTTACCCAATCAGTTAGGAAGCCAAGACTGTTTGTTACGGCTGTTAAGAAAAAATGTCATGTGGGAGTGGAATTCCGAATGCACGCAAGCTTTTGATAACATCCGCAATGCTTTGACTAATGCTCCACTGTTACATCATCCGAGACTTGATCAAGATTTTTATATTGCTGCGGATGCTTCTGAAACAGGATTGGGTGCCACTCTTTTCCAGATGGACAATCCAGAAGATATCAGTACCATCAAAATAATTGGGTTTGCCAGCAGAACACTCTCCAGCTGTGAACGTGCATATTGTACTACTGAATTGGAAGTACTGGCCGTGGTCTGGTCCCTTAGAAAGTTTCGCTATTTTGTATATGGAAAGAAGATCATTGTATTCTGTGACCACAAAGCTTTATCTTTTATTTTAACAGGAAGGTTGTTCCATTCACGTTTAACCCGGTGGGCCTTGCTACTGCAAGAATATGATATTACGCTCAAATACATCAGAGGGAAAGACAACATCATAGCCGATGCTCTTTCAAGACTACCGAAAAGAAAGATTGACGACGAGTGTGAAGAACGGACTATTGACTTTAAAGTCATGAATTTATCAAGGCAATATTGTGAGAGGCAGATTTCACAGCTATGTCGAAGTCTTCCACAACTGCAAGAAGATGATAAGTTGTGGAAAGCCATTAGGCATGCTGTTGAAAGAAAAACGCTAAGTCACTCTCAAGAACAGTATCAATTAAAATCCGGAATATTGTATCGAAAGAAGGATGAAGAAGATGTTTGGAAAGTTTGTGTTCCAAATAAATATTTAGAATCACTAGTATGGTACACTCACTTGAATTGGGGTCATTTTGGTGCCGCTAAATGTACAGCCAAAATAGCACAATACTGCTATCATCCAAATTTGGGACGTATAGCTACAAATATTCTTAAGAAGTGCAAAATATGTCAGAAGGCGAAACCCATAAACTATTGTCGGAAGATAGAATTACATCCTATCATCCCACAACAACCTTTAATGTTGGTGTCATGTGATGTGTGTGGACCATGTCCCATGACACGTGGACGGTTCAAATATGTATTGGCTTTCTATGATCTCTTTTCAAAATATGTGAAATTATATCCTTTGAAAAACCTCCACGTTCGACCCATGTTACGCAAATTTATGAACAACTATATAACTGAGCTTGGCAAACCTATAATGGTCTTGACAGACAACGCTGCTTATTATACAAGCAAAGTTTGTTACAGGTTTGAATCCTCCCTCGGGCATGGATGTTTGTGATGTACTTAGGTTAGTTAGGTTTAAGTAGTTCTAAGTTCTAGGGGACTGATGACCACAGATGTTAAGTCCCGTAGTGCTCAGAGCCATTTGAACCAATTTTTTTTTTTTTTATCTTGTTACTAACCGCCACTTGCACAATTTGTTCAGTATGAGCACCATAGACTTCGGCGAGATGTTGCACAGCGATAGATTCGCACCTGGTATCCAAAATAGGAACTAATTTCCTCCTGTGCAAAATGGTTTCGCATTAACGCCTTAGCATGTTATCTACCAAGTTTCGTTACCTCACGATAATTACAGACCACAGTGGACCTAGGTGAGTAGCTGCATTTTACTTGCGACCACTGGTACTTCCATGCCTCTGTCGAAGAAAAAAACTATTCGCGAAATTTTCCCTGTCGCCATTGTGGCCCATTTGGTGATAAACGATTTAGACAGTTAAAACAAATCTGCATTTGTCTCAGACTTTCGTCGTGTGTTTCACTTTTCTTAAAGCATCAACACCCATTAGGTTCTGCAAATACCAGCATTTCCAGTACAGGCGGCTGTCCAAACTGGAGTAGGTCGCAGCTACCGATACCGGACGTAGCCACTGCCCCGTGGCGTAATGATGTCCTCTGTGACGTCTCACAGACTTACGGACGCAACAGAACGTAGTGATGTTTACATGGCTGGCACATTATTTTTTGTAATGTAGGCTGTGGTGGAAAACTGATCTGTTGCATAGCCCGAGGTCTAGGCTAGTTGACAGGTTGACAGTATGGTTGTCAGCGGAGCCACAGAAATGGAATGTTATAGCAACAATAATTCTTGCTGTGGCACGTATTTTACACATGTTTGATTTTGAAGAGTATTTTATGTCTGTTTTGATGTCGTCGTGGATGGAAATGTGGCTGGAATCGGCAGGGTCAGTATTTTTCGGTATTGGGCAGCGTTTGTCCCTAGTGTAGAGGTACGTTTCAAGACGCGCGCAGCCTCTGCACGAACAGGCGTCGGTGCAGCCAGCCAGCCTAGCACGCCCCTGACACGTGAGCACGGCGCCCCCGCGGGAACCCCACGTCCCGGACGAGTACAGACCGGGCTGTTCCGTCCACGGTTTTGTTTCGTTTGCTCCGTTTTGCTGCGTCTTACTTTTAAGTTGGTCTAAAAAGAAACAAAACGCATCTGAACATTACTGTGCATATTTGTGACGCGAGTTATCGGTAACTTCCAGTATGGCTTCTGAATGATGTAATGACAGGGTGTATACGACCCGTGACAACCGAGAGATTCGGGAAAAACCCGGGAATATTTTAGAATTCCGGGAATTTTTCATTGTTTTAGTTTTCAGTGAACTTTTTGTGTTTTCGGCTTCTAAGAAGCGATATTCTAACAAAGGATATAACTGTATCCCCCTTACTACAGAATAATACTGCAGCAATAAACGCTTCCCGCTCCCGGGTCCCCGGGTTCGATTCCCGGCGGGGTCAGGGATTTTCTCTGCCTCGTGATGACTGAGTGTTGTGTGATGTTCTTAGGTTAGTTAGGTTTAAGTAGTTCCAAGTTCTAGGGGACTGATGACCATAGATGTTAAGTCCCATAGTGCTCAGAGCCATTTGTACCATTTTTTTGCAGCAATAAAAGATTAACGAGAGAAATCACGAAAATAAAACTTCAGTTGCAAAGGAAATGCGCCACATACAACAAAAATACACAGTGCTCATACAAGCGTCTGCCATCAACAAAATGTGTCAAAGGCTTTAGGAAGACTATGCAATGCTTCAAACAACAGATTGCCTCCGATCAATGTGACGTCACAACTGTTTACATTATTAGTTGTACAATCAGTAGCAGCAAGCAGCCAGACGCTACCCGTAAAAATCGACAGTTTCGGGGGGGGGGGGGGGGGGGGGGGGGGGGAGGGGGGGACGCCAAATTCATATTCTTGAGGGAAAAAACCTTGTTTCACAAAGCATCCAGCGCATGTTGGTCTGTGGATTATTCATATGATTTAGAAACGCATTGCTGTTGATTTCTTAATATTTTTGAACGTATTCCAAGTTGATTTCTGAATGAATCATATGTTGATTTTTGAATGCATGCATAGAGTATGTGATGTCTCTGCCACAGGAATCTCGGTCGCATCTAGGAATAAACTTTCCTGCACACAAAAGCGGGCAGGGCTATACGAGCTGAGCGGAATAAAGCCAAACGGGTGAATGCCAATAGCTGTTTGCTATGTGGTTGATGGGGTTTGCGAATGATCAGCTTTGTTATAATTACTAGCTAAATCCGTAGGTTTAGACTACCAGAGTACAAATAAACGACAAACACGAATAACAGTTTAAAGAAAGATCATATATAATCTTCTCGGTGTATCTAAGAAAATGAAATTTTGACAGAAAAGCATGGTCAGATCGTTACACTTACTAGTGTGCAGTCCCCAGCTAGCAGCCGCTTAAGTTAAATTGTGGGAGTAGCGCGGAAAACACGTTGTACGGATACGTAATAACGCATAACCAGAGAATAAACGCGGGATGACTAAACTGGTGATTGTGGCAGGGTTGGTGAAGCTAACCAGAGAATGAGTCTTACTTAACATTGGCAGGAAAAGTTACAGAATTAGTGATGACAAGGTTGTTCGTTGGAATGAGGAAGGAGAAGAAACGGGGACATCACACAAATTATGGAAGAATATGATGATTCCAAATTTACACAAAAATTTCATACTACTACTTTTCGATCTCATGCTTGAGAAGCTGGAGCGTATGAATGAAACGTGAAACTATTTCCTAACATAAAGATTTTTGCTATTAGTAGGTGTAATAGGCATCTAATATATATATGTGTATATATATATATATATATATATATATATATATATATATATATATATATATATTGTTGATACTTCGTGAATTACATTCTGTCGTGCTATAAAAATGACTATTTCTGCCAAAACAGTCTTGGTTGCATTTTAATTTTTTTATTTTTCAACCACGCGTTTCGCCTTACTTAGGCGTCTTCAGGTTGATCTTATATTGATACTTCTTAGAACGATCCTTTGGACAGTGTAGCCACAGGGCATCGTCAATACATCAGGCTAACATCGCCTTCGTTAAGCTCAGTAAAAACTTTTCTAGATGGACGCGAGTGTGCACACTACCTGAGCCCCATCTCATGCTGTTACTCGCCACAGCTTTCCCACGAGCTGCAAACGGCACCTTTTGAAGTGTAAGCGCCGAGGCGCACGGTCTTCCACACACCTTGCTGCGCTATTTAGAGTTCGCGGCTTGTGCCTGCTGTTGACTTCTTTGCACGAAAATCTCGTTCAGCCTCCCCCCCCCCCCCCCCCCCCCCCTCCACGGTTGCAGCTGCCCACATTAGGTCAAATATCTCGAGTATTCCAACGCACGAAATCACTTCCCTTGCCTCGTCGGCATTTTGGCAAGGCGGTGAATTCGTGATGTCAGGTGGTCGGCACAGTTTAAACTAGCTGCGTTTGTATTGATGGTCCAATAATATTTGTGCACGTAATATTTTGGAAAATTCAGAATTCAGGAAACAAATGATTCCCGGTAGCCCTGTATTTCGCCTTCTGTCTGTCGTCTTCCATTTCTACGCCAGTATGGTCACTGAGCCACTGAACTTATAATTTCGATCCGCTTGCTGCCTTCATGTAATGCCAAAAATTTTTTTAATTTTTCGTCAGATCTGTTGAGAAATTTGTATTCGCGAATTCTTTGAATGACCTAGAAAATATTTGTACACATAATCTGCCTCAAAGAACACTCCCGACAATGTTTACAATCAGAGTACTCCTGTGCCCTTACTATTAATCACTGCAGCGTCGAGTATTAATTCACAGAGTATAGTAGCATTTTGGTATTTACTGACCACACAGTGCTGCCTATAATGCCAGTACATATACTGTGTACTTTACTGTCGGGAATCTGTCCGTAAGCAGTCAACGGTAACGTAGATAAATGGTGAGTATATGCCTATTGATATCGAACCCATATTACTCCTTTGTGGTACACACTGTAATTACGCACATAGACGGGACCAACGCAGTTTCGCGTGTGACTGACGTATGCATAGACAAAAGACCCAGGTGTCGTTAATAGGTTGCGTCAAGTGTTTGAATTCTAGAATTGGATCTAGAAGTTCATTATGTGCAGAGTCAAGTACGAAAAACCACTGCACCAATGGCTTCATTCTTCTTGCAAAATAATACTGAGAAATTTGTCATAGTGTTTCCTAACACGTATGGTGAGCTATAAAAAAAAATGGTTCAAATGGCTCTGAGCACTATGGGACTTAACTTCTAAGGTCATCAGTCCCCTAGAACTTAGAAGTACTTAAACCTAACTAACCTAAAGACATCACACACATCCATGCCCGA
This sequence comes from Schistocerca americana, assembly GCF_021461395.2. Taxonomy (NCBI): domain Eukaryota; kingdom Metazoa; phylum Arthropoda; class Insecta; order Orthoptera; family Acrididae; genus Schistocerca; species Schistocerca americana. Next base: position 134,726,745 of record NC_060129.1, on the reverse strand, counting down.
GGCAGGATTCGGACTTGCGACCGTAGCGGTCACGCGGTTCCAGACTGTAGCGCCTAGAACCGCACGGCCACTCCGGCCGGAGGTGAGCTATCAGTGTTGTTATTCACTAACTTGTAATTCACGTCTTAGTGACAGTTTACTTATAGTATCATTGGTTTCCTTGTGTAAAATTCCGATTACAAGCTACGAAAGGCCACAGTAAGTGATGTAACGTTCTGCAAAGCACAGTTGGATCTCTACTATATCTCTGACTTGTACAGATAATACAATTAAATTTCGATACCACTCACGAATTATTCCATCTCTCGTTCATTCACGTTTAAAATGTTGAGTAGTTGGCAAATCTAGTGATAGCAAATATTGTTCTACTTACAGTTATTCAAAATACGGCCTCGACCTTCCCGCCTTCTTTCTTTCGTGGGTAAATTTTTCCAACTCCAAGCATACATTTAACTGCCAAGTCAGAGATACAGTTTTAGTCCCGTTATTTATCAGTTTCAAACAGCCATTTCTCTTTATCTTTTCCTAGTGAGAAAATTAGTTTCGAATATTTCTTTGTTCGTATCGCGTGTGCAAATCATTTCATGTTTTTACTTCACAAAAAATATGCAAATGATCATTAGCACCTAGACAGATGTAAAACAATTGATTCTGTGGTCGGTTACTCTCTGTTGCGGCTAGAAGAGAATTAGTTTCTTCTTCGTAATCTCTTTTGTGTTGGGGTCTTCCAAAGCATTTGTCTTTGAGACCTAAAATTAATTAGGAGAAATTCTAACTTGAAATGATAATGAGGGAGCCGATTTTTAATTTTCTTGTTAACAAAACCTTTATTTGATGTTCATTATCTTTACAACAGTTTATCGTCGGCTGAGAGCCGGTGGCGGCAAAGCTAAAACAACGATAGTGAATAAAAATAAACAATGGAAAGAAAAATCCAGGGTCTCCTCCACGCCACATTCTTACACACCGCGGCGAGTCACGGCTTTCTGAGTAGAAAAGCAACTGCTGGGAGAGAACCCACGACCCCTGTCGTCGATTCAGCAGTCAGGACAGAGGAGCCGACACGGCGGTCAAATATTGTCCAAAATGTGCAGACACCACCCAGGAGGTCTTTAAAACAGTGTAATGACAGGTGTAGCAGTCTCTATTCTCACAGTGCGAAACGTAATACCCAGTCGTTACACGATGAATGGCGCAGTTTTTATAAGTGCATGCAAGACTTTACTAAGGTGAGTTTTCTCTAACGAAATATTTCCGACACGACTAAAGAAAACTACTACGGCATCAGGTCTTGACAGTTTTGTGTGGTGATCCACAGTGCTGACCTTACTATAGTTAGTTACTTACTGTAGTTAGTTTGAAGGGGCAGAAATTAAACTCGGTGTTTGACCCCAAAGTAAGTGCAGCTTGTGATGGTGACGTCGTCATACAGCGCGTCATTTTGCGCTGTTCTGTTGTAAGAATTCTCACCTATAAGTACGCGTTTCCGAGGGTTCTTTCTTTCCTTGCACTTATGTTGAACACAAAGCCACTAAATGTGGCACCAGTACTCCGGTAGTATAAAACCGAATACGGGACTGTTCAGTCTGTACTGCATCAACCAATCACAGCACAATAACAGCCAGTTACTAAGAACTGTTAAAAAATACTAGCGCAAAAGTGACGGTTACTACAAAAACAGCTGACACAAAATAACAATTTAGGCCCTCGTACTGGGCACAGCACAAGGGAACAGACGGAAGAATTTGAGTTCCTGGATGGATACCAGGGCAGCCAACAGTAAACTGAGTCGGTGAAATGTAGTGAATTGATTACGTTATGTACTCGCAACCTGTCAGCTTCTCTGTAAGACTGAAATCAAAATAACTGTGGAAAATACAAGCGGTCACCACTTCGAGTTAAAAGTACTTGTAGTACTAGAAGTGAAAATAGCCTTTAAGGATACGTTCGGAACGTAAGATTTTCTTGAGAACACGGGACTAGTGTCTGTTCTGTCGTTGCTGAAAATGGCTGAGGAAGACTTAGAGGCAAGTAGAGGGCGAAACTGTTTATTAGGAATGCAGCGTTCTGTCACGGGAAGCGCTGCATGTGTTCGCATCTTGGAGACAGAAAAAAGGCAGGCGGGAGCGCCAAGGTCACGGCTTGCAGCGTCCGTTGCCGGTGGCTGTTGGTGGGGGGAGGGGGGGAGGGGGCCATGTGACGTCAGAGCCGCTGCCCCGCCACTTCAGGGAACAGTGGTTCGCGATGCGGCGCTCAGTTACTTTTGTACATCACGGCATGTGTGTGTGTGCGTGTGTGTGTGTGTGTGTGTGTGTGCATAATCTCTCAGGTGGTAAAAAATATTATGCCATATGTCAGTCTCGCTTACCTATTTGACAGTTACCTTCTAATTATTTATAGTAGTTGTTATCCTCGGAATTTACGTAATGTGTGCAATTTAATTCCTAGATCTTGATTCTGAGAATGTAGGCACTGCCTGGTTTACGACCTCAGGCCGTAAAATGCTGGGTAATATGTGGCTGACCGGTCTAAATCCTCTAAGACTACAAATGCTAGAAACGTAGGTTTGCCTTTCCTTAATCTATCTTCTAAGATAAATCGTAGGGTCAGTGTTGCCTCACGTGTTCCTGTATTTCTACGGAATCCAGACTGACCTTCCCCAAGGTTTGCATGTACCAGTTTTTCCATTCGCCTGTAAAGAATTCGCGTTGGTATTTTGCAGTCGTGACTTATTAAACTGATAGTTCGGTAATTTTCATATATGTCAACCCCTGATTTCTTTGGGGTTTGAACTATTATATTGTTCTTGAAGTTTGGTGGTATTTCGCCTGTCTGATACATTTGTTCACCAGACAGTAGAGTTTTGTCAGGCTCTCCCAAGGCTGTCAGTAGTTCTAATGGAATATTGTCTACTCCTAGGGCCTTGTTTCGACTAAGGTCTTTCAGTGCTCTGTCAAACTCTTCACGCAGTATCATATCTCCCATCTCATCTTCATCTGCATCCTCTTCCATTTCCATAAAATTGTTCTCAAGTACATTACCCTTTTATAGATCCTCTCCTTCCACATTTCTGCTTTCCCTTATTTGCTTATAACGGGGTTTCCATCTCAGCTCTTGGTATTCATACAAGTGGTTCTCTTTTGTGCAAAGTTCTCTTTAATTTTCCTGTAGGCAGGATCTATCTTACCCCTAGTGAGATATGCCTCTACATCCTTACATTTGTCCTCTAGGTGTCCCTGCTTAGCCATTTTGCACTTCCTGTCGATCTCATTTTTGAAACGTCTGTATTCCCTTTTGCCTGCTTCAGTTACTGCATTTTTTATTTTCTACTTCCATCAATTAAATTCAATATTTCTTCTTTTATCCAAGCTGGGTGTATACGAACCGGGAGATCCGGGAAAAACACGGGAATTTTTTTGAATTCCGGGAATTTTTCATTGTTATAGTTTTCAGTTAAAGTTTTGTAATTTTGATCGGTAAGAACTGATAGTCTACGTAAGGATATTACTGTTTCCCCGTACTGCAGAATAATACTTCAACAATAAAACATAAACGAGAGAAAAAAACGAAAATAATTTAAATTGCAAAGGAAATGCGCCATACACAACGACACCCAGTGATCATGCAAGCGTCTGCCAACAGCAAATGTGTCAAAGGCTTTAGGAACACTATGCATTGCTTCATAACAACAAATTGCCTCCGATGAGTGTGAAGCCGCAACTGTTCACATTATTTTCTTTTTAGCAGTTACGAGCGGGCTCATGCGCATGCGCAGTTGAGTCGTGTTTGAGCAGTAGATTCTCCCGCTTCTGGCTACAGGAATGTGGCTGTTGGCTGTGCGAGCAGTCGCAGCAAGCAGCTAGATGCTACCGGGAAAAGGGGGCGCCAAATTCATATTCTCAAGGAAAAAAACTTGTTTCACAAAATGCCTAGCATCCAGCTCACGTTGGTCTATCGATTATTCATAAGATTTTGAAACGCATCTCTGTTGAATTTTGAACATTTTTGAACACATTTTAAGTTGGTTTCTGAATGAATCGTAAGTTGATTTTTGAATGCGTGCATAGTGTACGTGATGTCTCTGTCAGGAGAATACTCGTCGCATTTAGAAATAAACTTCCGCAGAGCAAACGGAACGTGACTATACGAGCTGAGCGGAGTAAAGCCGAATGGATGAACGCCAATCGCTGTCTGATTATGTGGTTGACTGGGTTTGCAAATGTTCAGCGTTATTAGCGAAATCCATAGATTCAGACTACCAGAGTGGAAATAAACGACTATCGGGAATAACGGGTAAGAAAGATTGCGTATTATCTTCTCAGTGTATATAAGAAAATGAATTGTTGACTGTAAATTTTTGGCCAGATCGCTACACTTGTAAGGACCAGTTGTTTAAAACACGACAGAATATAATTCACGAAGTACCAATATCAAATGCCTATAAGACCTACTACAAGCAAAAAGCTTTATGTTAGGAAATAGTTTCACAGTCCGCAGCTCGTGGTCGTGCGGTAGCGTTCTCGCTTCCCACGCCCGGGTTCCCGGGTTCGATTCCCGGCGGGGTCAGGGATTTTCTCTGCCTCGTGATGACTGGGTGTTGTGTGATGTCCATAGGTTAGTTAGGTTTAAGTAGTTCTAAGTTCTAGGGGACTGATGACCATAGCTGTTAAGTCCCATAGTGCTCAGAGCCATTTGAAGCCAATAGTTTCACATTTCATTCATACGCACCAGTTTTTCAAGCACGAGATCGAAAAGCAGTATTACGAAATTTTTATATAAATTTGGAATCGTCTTATTCTTCCATAATTTGTGTGATGTCCCCGTTTCTTCTCCTTCCCCGCTCTAACAAACAATCTCGTCATCAAGAATTCTGTAGCTATTCCTGCCATTGTGAAAATTTGTTCGCCGATTAACTTCACAAACCCTGCCAGAATCACGGGTTTAGTTATCCCGCGATTATTCTCCGGTTAGGCGTTGTTGCCTGTTGATACAACACGTTTTCCGCGTTACTATCAGAATAGAACTTAAGCGACTGCTAGCCGGGTCTTTTTTTTTTTTTTTTTTTTTTTTTAAAAAAAAAAAAGAGGAGCAGGCTGTCAAACGGGCCGACTGGGGGCAGGAGAGGCACAACGGTACATTTCAGTTTCCACTGTCCTGAATATAGTTTGATGGCATCCATTACAAAATACACACGTTTAAATTCCAGAGAGCGAAATACAGTGACATGCTATAGTAGAATGGCGCACTTCAGACCATATAACATGTCTTACATTTCCTCGAACACATATGTTTTATGTTTCAGACTTTTCAGAAACATGTACGCTACAAGATGAAGATATTTTTGAAAATTCGATTTTTTCGTATTGACCCGGTTCGCGAATGTCGTAGATCGAGGGCTGATGCGCAGAGCAGTCTGAGCTGTAGTGTGTAGTCTCCACGTGACCCGTCTTTACATTTAGTGATTTTGCTGTTTCCCCATCGTTTACTCTCACGTCAAATGAAAACAAAACGGATGTCTGTGGCCGGGAGCTATCAAGTGAATTAAAATACATTCACATAATTACGGAAGGCTAAAATATCTTATTAGTTTCAGATTTTATTTTATTTCCACCTTTCTGACAGTCAAGCATTAATCACGTTGCAGAACAATGTAGTCATTTTTGTCTGTTTGCTAAAGAAATTTGATTTTATTAACCTTTTCCGCAGAGGCAGTCAATGTATTTGAAACGAAATTCCACAGTACTGGCTAGTTTCAACTGGTTTCTGAATTTCAAGTGCACGTTTTCATCTTCCAGCACGTATGACATTTTGCCACAATTAAGAGCCAGACATGATATAATACAGTACTGGTGCTCCAATAAAATTTACATCCCGAAAACCACACTGAAAAGCTTAGTATCAGGTCGAGGCCCACTTCATGGGGAATCTGGACATTGGAATGTGCACTTTAAGTATGGACTTTAAATGTGCACATTTTAGTATGGTTCACGAAATTCCGATGCTCTTGCAGTAATCTCTGACATGTTGTTTCTTTTATGACATAATGTGTGATTTTTTAATGTTTTACACGTACGCACATACGGGCTTCCTACGTCATGGTAGCTTCGCAAGCGCGGTGTCGCCTGTTACCTGGCGCTCTCTGGCAACTGCGGAAACGAACCTGTTTCTAACAGGTCGCGGGAAAATATTGCGAATGGTGGTTTGAAAAGCGTTACTTTCAAAGCAAATATCCTTTTACGTAAGTTGAACTATGTGCGAGAATGTACCATGAATTTCTTAAATCAAAGAGCGTTTGAGTCTCATTTAAAAATCAACTCTTCGATGACGAGCCATTTAGAAGATTTTCGAACCCTGAAGATCAGACATTTACGTCATTATCAAAAATTTTACTTGCACATTTGTGTGATATATCTTAAAGTGTAACACGCGCAGAAAAGATCAACATTATATGCGAAAACTTAGCTTCTCTTGCAGCTTATTAACCTTAGAGACGACTTTTATATGTGAAAGCTTTGCTTTTCTTGTAACAACACAATGTATATTAATTTAAGCTATTAACTTTCCCTGTTTGTGTGTTCACGCTACTTAACAGTGATGTTGCTGTTGGCTGACTACATCACGCGCCCTATGCCCTGAATACTCGCTGTCATGAGCTGGCGAGATCACGTGACATGAGCTGCGACTGGCTTACAAAAGCGCATCGCAATCTCGATTTCAGTGATTCCGAAAGTAACATGCGGTGTTTGGTGGAATTCCAATGTGTACTTTCGTAATACGCAGCGCACATGTTGCTACACGTTAGACATCTTTCCAAACGTGTTTTTTCCCCCGTGAGTTTCGTTTTGTAAAGTGCCGGGAAATTCCACGCCCGTGCATAAAGCCATAACCATCCAAAGGATTGATAAGTTTTACAGTTCCGAGAGAAAATATAGTGTCACTTAACACGGAGAAAGTGTGTTTTCACCCGGGAGAAAGAGTATTTTTAACCGGGAAATCCGGGAAAAAACCGGGAATTTTTTTTTCATTTTCCGCGTATACGCCCTGCCAAGGATTTCTACTAGTCCTCGTCTTTTTACCTATTTGATCCTCTGCTGCCTTCACTATTTCATCCCTCAAAACTACCCATTCTTCTTCTTCTGCATTTCTTTCCCCCATTCCTGACAATCGTTCCCTTATGCTCTCCCTGAAACTCACTACAACCTCTGGTTCTGTCAGTTTATCCAGGTCCCATCTCCTTAAATTCCCACCTTTTTGCAGTTTCTTCAGTTTTAATCTACAGTTCATAACCAATAGATTGTCGTCAGAGTCCACATCTGCCCCTGGAAATGTCTTACAATTTAAAACCTGGTTCCAAAATCTCTGTCTTACCATTATATAATCTGTCTGAAACCTTCCAGTATCTCCAGGTCTCTTCCCTGTATACAACCTTCTTTCATGATTCTTCAACCAAATGTTAGCTATGATTAAGTCATTCTCTGTGCAAAATTCTACCAGGCGGCTTCCTCTTTCATTTCTTACCACATTCCATATTCACCTACTACTTACCCCTCTCTTCCTTTTCCTACTATCGAATTCCACTCACCCATGACTATTAAATTTTCGTCTCCTTTCACTATCTGAATAATTTATTTTATCTCGTCATACATTTCATCAATCTCTTCGTCATCTGCAGAGCTAGTTGGCATATAAACTTGTACTACTCTGGTAATCGTGGGATTCATGTCTATCTTGGCCACAATAATGCGTTCACTATGCTGTTTGTAGTAGCTTACCCGCATTCCTGTGTTTTATTCATTATTATACCTACTCCTGCATTACCCCTATTTGATTTTGTATTTATAACCCTTATTCAGCTGACCAGAAGTCTTGTTCCTCGCCGGCCGTAGTGGCCGAGCGGTTCTAGGCGCTACAGTCTGGAACCGCGCGACCACTACGGTCGCAAGTTCGAATCCTGCCTCGGGCATGGATGTGTGTGATGTCCTTAGGTTAGTTAGGTTTAAGTAGTTCTAGGGGACTGATGACCTCAGAAGTTGAGTCCCATAGTGCTCAGAGCTATTTGAACAATTTTCTTGTTCCTTCTACCACTGAACTTCACTAATTCCCAATATATCTAACTTTAACCTATCCATTTCCCTTTTAAAGCCCACCTGCCCAATTAAGGGATCTGACATACCACGCTTCAATCTGTAGACGCCAGTTTTCTTTCTCCTGATTACGATGTCCTCCTGATTAGTCCCCGCCGGGAGATCCGAATGGGGGACTATTTTACCCCGGGAATGTTTTACCGAAGGGGACGCCATCGTCATTTAACCATATAGTAAAGCTGCATGCCCTTGGGAAAAATTACGGCTGTAGTTTCCGCCAGCTTTCAGCCGTTCGCAGTACCAGCACAGCAAGGCCGCTTTGGTTAGTGTTGCAAAGCCAGATGAGTCAATCATCGAGACTGTTGCCCCTGCAACTACTGAAAGGGCTGCTGGCCCTCTTCAGGAACCACACGTTTGTCTGGCCTCTCAACAGATACCCCTCTGTTGTGTTGCACCTACGTGCAGCGCAGAGGAAATTGTCACTGAAGTAAATTCTTGTATTATGTGTTATGGTGACTTCATTTACAAAGAAATCAGTACACTAAAATGTTACTCAACTTTCACTTCATAAAATTGTTTCAGTTCCACTGGAATACAGTTGTGCATATCCATTAAGTCATTCAATTTTCCTCCCTATATTGGCAACAGCTCTGAACAGAGAAGAGGAGTTTCAGTTAGTGGCACACTATAGGGCTTAGACAGTATGTATTGCGAACCCGTCCTGATTTCTTTATGGTGGAATATGCGTGCAACCGTCTAATACATTGTGGCGGACTCTGATGTGAACTCTTCCTGGATCATCTGCAGTTATCTGCATCCAGTGTGAAGAAGTTATTTGGAATTTCGAATACCTTCTCAACGAATGTTCCAAATCATTCCAATTTAACTCCTCAGGCTACATATCACATACGAGAAAAGGTTTCATAGCCACGATGAAGCGAAAACCTCTACCCAGTGTTCAGGAACATGCACAGTATGATGATCCTTCTGATGCTGTATCAGGACAAGGTCTCGGTCACACTGCAGAAAATTGTGACCTGATACCAGGAACTTATGATTGACTGTCGTAAAATATTCCAGAGTTATTAAATATTGCCAAAGTGACAACATATGCTAGTTATTTTTCCGCCCTGTGTATCTGTCAGACCAAATGGCGAAAGTCTTACCTTCCCCCTGAGGAAGGAGCTGATAGTTTGTGGTGATGTACTTCAATATACACGAAGAAATGTCGGTTGATCCTCGCCTGTCAATACTTTCACGCCAAAAGCACATTGTTCCATCGTTAGTTCCCGCATTATGTGTGGCTTCGCTATAACAGGAATATTGCCGTTGATAAAACACGGAAGAGAGGGACAGTACAGGACGGAAAAACACTTGCTGTAAATCAACGTAAAGTAAAAAAGGAGATAGAACTAGGGCTTTGTTTTCGCCTCCCTTCACTGCTTTATAACACCCTTCAGCGTTGGAATGATGTAATCTTCCTTTAATTTCAATAGCTTGTCTTTCATCGTTCTCTGCTGACATAATACCCAAATAAAACCTGTCACAGTAGGATCAAGACTCTGCTCCAGGAACATCAAATCGCAGATTGAAACACGAGTGGAAAATCGCTCTCTATGTTCATTCATTGCATTTATATACGGGATGTTGTTTTCTAAACGTATCAATATCTTTTTTAAATTTAGATCAGCGGACAAGCAACTCTTAACGGATTTGTGGCGACTGTTCTGGCAGTGTACGTTCGATTTCACATAGCTTCCGATGACCAGGTATTGCGTAAGTTGATTTGTACGTTTGCCCGTCTTGTCACAGAACACCTCGGAAGTTTTTATTTTCTCTTCCAATTCATGTATTCCATGAAGAGTTGTTATAAACATGAAATAGCGTCTTTTGACAAACCTGCTGTCACCTGATGGTATTGTTACCAAATAAGAAAAACTGCAGTGTCTACGAGAAAGATCTTTGACATATCTTATTTTGGTGTGCTCAAGTTTGACACAGTTTTGTTTCAACAATACTGACTGTTGGTTGTAATTCAAAGTATAGAAGTCTTTAAACTGTGTGCTTCGTATCCAGTGCAATTCGTTTAGATTGCTAGGTGCACCTGCAGCCGAATGCCTGGGATCACAGTAAACAATAACCACCTTTTGAAACAGTGTTTGGATAAATAACTCGTTATTTATCCAGTCGAAGACAATGATTGAAGAATATTGCCTGAAGGTGTAAGTCACGTGCTCTGTTGTGTTTTATTATTACGCACTGTATTACCTAACCTTTCCATTGTGCAATGATTCGTTACATTGCGATATGGTTTGCGTTACTTGGTGATAATTCACAATAAAGGCTAGACGGAAATTTGCTTCGCTAGTCACAAACTAGGCTAGTTATTTAAGGTTATCGAATCATAATACTACCATGAAAAATGGGTTGCAACCTGGTACTACGTACCTCATCTGGTGCAGATTTTGCCACCATTACTTTCCCCGCTTTAATACGTATATATTGTTTTTCAGCATCCACGAGTCTTTTACGTTTCACATCACGCCACTCACTCACTCGTTGTTTACGCTTTTTGCCTCTATTCGTGTGTTTCTGACAGTCCTGGCTGTTGAACTTGAGCTGTCTGATGGTGCCAGCCATAGAAGCTCATATTTCGTTCCCTGTCAAGCTACAACATGCTGCTAGGAAATGTCACAAGAACACGGAAAGAAAACACAATCCGATTGTGCCCCCACATCAGGCTATTACACCATACATTCACGTAAAGTTCAAAACAAGAGATCAGTCTGTCACGTACAGAGCGATGGAAATTTATTTGCCAAGCTAAAACATGGCGGACGATGTACACAAGATGAAGTAGCAGACACGCTACAGTTCTGTTGTCAGAGACCAGACTTCTTCATCCAGGTTGTACAGAGATCACTGGTTTTTTAGCACTGACATTGACTTGATGTGTCCGCCATCTTACTTACCTATTCAACCTTGTTGTGCGCAACGCAAACTTGTTGATCTGTCACCTACAAAAGATTGTGTAGAGCAGTTCGAGTATCGCTACTTTTTGCCCGGTACTGTTAACCTTTCTCTGTGTAAAAGGCAGCTTTTGTAAAAATGTGGGTTACAAGCTTGCTATGGGCGACTATTCAGCTGTCATCATGTGCTGAGTTTAATTTCGTTGCCGGCCGGAGTGGCCGTGAGGTTCTAGGCGCTACAGTCTGGAACCGCGAGACCGCTACGGTCGCAGGTGCGAATCCTGCCTCGGGCATGGATGTGTGTGTCTTCCTTAGGTTAGTTAGGTTTAAGTAGTTGTAAGTTCTAGGGGACTGATGACCTCAGAAGTTGAGACCCATAGTGCTCAGAGCCATTTGAACCAGCCATTTAATCTTGCTTGTTTTGAGTTTTCTCATTGTTCTAGTGATCTCAGAAGGCAGCAACATGCAGCTTACGCTTTTATTCAGGTCTTGTAGGTAGAATCGCTTGAGCTTGCTATTAAGTGGCAGAACAGAAATGAAAAGAAATTACAGGTTCCCTCAGAAATGCTTTCTTACAAAACAGATCATCTTACGGTAAGTGAAACTGACTGGAAGTGTTCCCGACGAAATAGGTGGGATACTGCGGAGTACATCTTGGCTGGATAAAATTTCCCCGCATTTTTGGTGCATCCGTGGCTTGGAATGCAACCGACGTAGTACTATACTGTAGTAATTACCGACGGAGTAGGAATCCTGTCCGTTGCGGATAGTATCACAGAGGGCATTAGTACCAATTAAATTGATATTCTCAAGAAGATTCCTTTTCATAATATTATCTGTTTATGCCATTTCGCGAATGGCGCGTTGGTAGGGTAATGGTCGGTATACCTTTGTATTGGCTGCAATTTCTCGAATTTTCTCCTCGTCGTCATTTCGCTGCAATCTCGAAAGCTTCGAGGAGACGCGTTGGCGCTGTGAAAGAGCAGTCTGTGGGCAGGAAGCGGGCGTCCGCGCAGAGCAGACAACGCGCCAGGCTGATGGAAGTCGTGTTGGCTGCGGTAGTGGTGGGGTGGAGGGTGGCAGGGGGAAGGAGGGGGGGGGGGGGCGTCGGTACGCAGCAGCGAGGCTGACGTGACGGCGCAGATGTAGGTGGTAACCCTATTTTCCTACGTGCTGCATCAAAATGTTAATTTTGTAGTAATTCATCTTCAGATTTGATTGTTACACAAGACATTCGTTGGAAAAGAGCAGTATAACGAATTGGAGTCACGCAGATGAGAAACTGGAAATTTGTGGTAAGTTCTATGGGACCAAATTGCTGAGGTCATCCATCGGTCCCTAGGCTTAAGTTAATCGAACTTGAAGTAAAAACTAAAAAAGGACAACACACACACCCAAGCCTAAAGGAGGACTCGAACCTCCAACGAGGGCAGCCGTGCGAACCATGGCAAGGCACCTTAAGACCGCACGGCTACCCCGCGCGGCCTCGTGCAGTTGAGAGCATATAGTTACAATCAGAACGGGGCATTTCGTATACTTCATATCGTTCGAAAACTTAGCTTCAGACTGACATGGAAAACACTGGTGCCACAAAATTTTCGGGTGAAAGAACGTTTCCTTCAGCTTTTATATGTTGGCATATGTTGGCATAGTTTGAAAACATAAATTGTACTATTTTTCGTTCTGGTATAGACATAGTAAAAGTGGTTTCTCGATTGGCAGTTAGCCTCCCCTTTCCTGTTCCACGCTTCCGTAGTGCGTTTGAGAGAAACTGAGGTCACGACACTCCCATAAAAGTCTTGAAAGGGTCTGTGTAACTACCTTTCATTAGTCCGGTGGCCCATTTTCACTAGCATTTCTCTTTCTTTTCGTTGTTTCTCTTTTCTCTTTACTCTCATAGTGGCGTGATTGAATGAATGTGGTTGAGTGTCACGTTGCTAGACGGTGGCGTAGTCTGCTGCACAAAGTCTGCGATAGTTGCACAGGTTCAGCAGGAGTTGCACAGAATAGCCAACTCTCGTAGTCGTCAAGTAGGCAAAGAAGTTTGCACTACTTGTGAGAAATCGACCTGCGTTAGGTTGGTGGCGGAAATGGCATCTTTGGGTTTTCCGGGCCACGCGGAGTGTGGAGGAGGCTGGAGAGGAAAAAGGGGGCAGTCTGCCGCCGGTACGGGAAGCGTCCACAGCTGTGCTCCAGTCGAAGAAGGGTGGCGCGTGGCGCGTGGCGCGTGGCGCGTCGTTACTTGGCGAGAGGAGACCTGTTAGCTTTTGGTCTCGCTTTTCAACTCTGAAAGATTGCTTTGCCTTGCCGCAGCAAGGAATGCAAAACTTTGGCAGATTTTTCTTTTAGAAAATTTCTGTAGCGATAAGAAGTGAGCACTCGCTTCTGTATGAATGTCGGTTTGCCTTCAGCTGTGCCTGTATAAGCTTTCAATTTCCTAAATATCAATAGCTTTGCCTTCTCTTAAATTTTCCTTGCTTTGTGTATCTTTCGTCCGTGGGGAGCCAACCACGTGGTTGAACATTAGTTTGTTGGGCTACCGTCATCACTAACTGTCCGATCTCATGTTTGTTTTAAGAAATGTTAACTGTTCATGACTGTGTGATGTGATATTGTTGTAACTTTATGAACGATGATCATTGCCCCTCAGAATTCTCACCATGCCTAAATGACGTTCGAGTGGGGGATGATTAAACTTTGCCACCAGGACACAACTGTTTCCTCCACTAGTACAAACATATCCGTTGGGTACAAAGAACGGAATACAAAACGACTGACTCATTAGAAAGAGTGAGACAAAGACTATTCACTGCTGGTTACACAGTGTCGACCATGAAAAAGTGCTCATACCTCATAACGTATGTATTTTAGGACTTTGGTTTACTTGACCTTTTTCCTGTAACTGCCCTTTTTAGAGATGTCCATTCTAAGTGGCTAATGAGCTACACATTATTGCAGTATCTGTAGCCTCAGAGACCTTTAAGCGTAGCTCTTCATTCCTTAGTGCTTCCCACTTGTGTGCACACTGCTTCTTCCCGACTAGTCTTCTAAACTTCAGCCTCCTCTTCACCACTACTAAATTGTGATCTGAGTCTATATCTACTCCTGGATACGTCTTACAATCCAATACCGGATGTCGGAATCTCTGCCTGGCCACAATGTAATCTCACTGGAATACCCTTGTGTCTCACGGCGTTTCCCAAGTATATCTCTCCCTCCTGAACTGAGTATTCGCTATTACTGTCCGCTGTCCGAACTGTGTTGCAGAATTCTTTCTCGTGCTCATATTCCCCTGCTACCCTCCACCTACCACCGCATTCCAGTCCCCCGTTATTACTGCATTTTCATCTCCTTTTACGTACTGAATCAGCGATTGAGTATCCTCATACACTTTCTCTACGTCTTCATCTTCTGCATGTGACGTCGGCGCGTGTACCTGAACTAACTGTTGCCAGTGTTGGCATGCTGTCTACTCTGATGGAAACAACTCTGTCACCGAACTGTTCGCAGTAATACTCCCCCTGTTCCACCTTCCTGTTGGTAACGACTCCTACTGCCGTTGTACCACTTGCTACTGTTGTTGATATTGCCATATACTCGACTGGCCAAAATCCTGGTCTTGTTCCCACTAACATCGCTGACCCCCACTGTATCTAGATTGAGTCTTACCATATCTCATTTCAGGTTTTCGACCTTCCCTACCATGTTTACACTTCTCATATTTCGGGCCCCACGCCATTCAACGCAAGCCTTTCGTTGGTTATTCAACCTTTTCTTACAGTCACCTGCCCCTGGGCTGTCACCTCCCAGGGATCCAAATGGCGGACGAGTCCGGAAGCTTTTGCCAGTGGAGAAATTATCAGGCCACTCTTTCAATTACAGGCCACACGTCCTGCGGATACATTCAGTCGAGACAGTTTATAGCGACATCACTTTTAACGACTTGTTGGCTGTAGGACCGAAATCCAATGGTTCCACCTAACCCTATGTGAACGCTATACAGTAGAACCCCTCTAATCCGTCACCTTCGGGACCGGGACCATGATCGGAACGAGAAAAAGGTCGGACTATCCGAAAAATCTAATATTTATTGCAAAAAATATAAAAAGAGATTTAGTACAAAAAATTAAACGATTTAAGAACTAAAAGACGTCTACAGTAATATAAAAAGACTTTTTTACCCAGTGTTAAACAATACATTAATCAAAAACCGTCTACACACATTATAATATGTATTGGTTTTAAAAGGAAAAACGACAAACAAATTACAGTACTGTACTGTACTTAATAACGTATTAACGATATGTACTGTAAACTAAGAAATGTTTATTGCACTATATATAAAAAAGAATTTTTTTGCAATGAAATAAACTACTGTATGTGTAAACTAAGAATTGATTATACTGTATGCATTGTTTTTACAGTAAAAATGAAAACAAATTACTTGGAAAAAAAGTCCATGATACATTTTTGTTTAGCAGATGTTATTCTAGATTTAGCTGCAGTGTCCCTCCATTTTTTTATCCACAAAACGTCCATTGGAGTTGGATTCTGCTCGACGTACTGAAGGGCGAGGTCAAAAGCGTTTTTTGCATCGTTGTGTGAAATCCGGGTGGGGGGTTCGTCTTCGCCGTCCGAGTCTTCATTCACAGTTTCCTGGCTGACAGCGGCAACAATCTGGTCGTCATTGAGCTCTTCAAAAGTGTCAGTCTTTGTCACATTCGTTGGTCCACTCCTCAACTTCATTGGCAGGGACGTTCGGCTGCAGAGTTTGTAGATCTTTAACGATTTCCAGGGCGTCGTTGCTTTGCTCATCTTTGGTATGCTCATTTTCAGTCATAACTTGTGGCCAACGCGTACGCCACCATTTCCGCAGTGTCAGGTTTCAGTTCATCCTATGCTGCAGCTACTGTGTAGATAGCATCTTTGATGTTCAGGTATTTCATTGCCTCAAATAAGTTATGACCTCCTTCAGATTTTTCCCAGGTTGAGCTGATATACTTTCTGCGATATCGCCTTTTTAACCATTGATAACGCCCTGATCCATTGGTTTGATGAGTGAGGTCACATTAGGAAGCAGAAAGAGAGCTTTTATGTCCCCCTTCACCAAATCTTCCTAAGATGGATGTGATGGTGCGTTATCCAACAGCAGTAGAGCATGAACAGGCAGATTATTTTGCTTTAGGTTGCAGTCCCTCGAAACATTTTTGATTGTGGTAATAAACCGGCAAGGAAGTTTATATTTTTAAATGCCCTTGGCTTCTTAGATTTGCCAGTGACGAGCAAGTGGAGATTGTGGGTCCCATCTGAGTTGCTACAAGGAATGACTGTTATTCTAAGTTTCGTGCCTACCACAGAATCATTTGAAGCTGCGAGCGTTTTTGTTGGCAACATTTTTAAGTTCCCGTCGATGTTATACACTTGGCAGGGTAACAGTTCATTTTCTTCTATAATTTCTTGAAACTTAAAAGAAAACTCCTTAGCAGCTGCGGCATCGGCAGATAGTTTTTCACCGGACGCCATGACGGGTTTCCCAACGATCAATCCAGCCTTCACTGGCAGCAAATTTACTTTCAGCTTCCAGTTTTTTGTGCAAGACTATCGCTTTTTCTTGGAGAATTGGCCCGGATATTGGCGTTCCTTTCCTTCTTTCTTGACAAAACTACATACACAATGCGTTATCAAGCATTTCGAGTTTAGGCTTCTTTAATGTTTTGCGATTCTTCAGAGTATTTTCACCATCAATCGTAACTGTATAGGATTCAATGTCTTTCCGATTCTTCCTCCAATCCTTAATTGTCGTAACACCTACATTCAGTTCCATTGCAAATTTTTGGAGCGATTCTCCTTCGTCTAGTGAAAGAGTTACGTGTTTACATTTGAATCCAGGCATGTTGAAAAACAGGCAACTGTACACACAATGTATCTACAGTAATAAGTATTGTAGAGAACACTGAATAAAGCAAACAACGACGTTTTTTAATCCAAACAAAGGATAAAACTGCACAATAGCGTAGAGTGTAGCAATACGCACAACGATAGACACCGCAACAATAGCGCGACAGGCGTCCAGTCAGTGACAAGTAGGCACGGGCTCGCGAGCCTGAGCACGGCCGCACTAGCCAGAGTGACGGACCATCCAAGGTCGGGTTAGAGGGGTTCTACTGTGTTTAAAAAGTCGCTTAGTACGACATCCCTTTTTGCGACTTACCGTATAAAGCTGCGGTTTTTATTCCATTTTCGGAGAAAGGCATCGGCTGTAAGGTCCAACATTCGGTTTTGTTTCTTGCGTATTCGGGGATGTAACGCTAATTTTCAAACAATCGATTTCTACAGACTGTTGTTAGCAAATGAGGCGTCACAACGAATACATCGTCAAATGCAAAATGCGTAAGCACATCTTGGATGCGAAAACAAACAAGTGGAACAGATAACCTTAACTAGGACAGTATATTGTAGTATGCGTTACTGTACTGCAATTAAAGCTAAAGCAACTGGTTAAAAAAGTTACAGAACTGACTTGGCTGTGGTCATAGTTGTTTTTTCAAAGAACAGAAATGGAGTAATAGTGTTCTCGTTATTGATGTTTAGTGGTTACGTGTGTTCAGTATATCTAATGTTTTAGATAGAGTTCATCACATCTGTGGAACATTTTAACGAGAAACGTAGGAGGAAGTGTAGGCCTTCCTGCAATTTGAAACGTCCCCTTAGAAAAATTATTGAATTACTATGCTGGTTAACCTCTTACGTTATTTGAACGTACTCAGACATTTCGCTCTTTACTTATTCTGATCAACGCTAAACTGACACACAATATTTTTAGCGCAACGCAATCTGACTTTCAATAATCCCTAAAAGAGAATGGCCCTGACTAACTTTAACCTATACCTTTCACAAATCACTTACCTCACAAAAATCTTCGTTACTCGAACTACTGCAGTACAGCAAGCGCCACTACTGCCAGCTAAATAAAAGATTCTACCTACTGAAGGCACTAACTACTGTTAGGCATAGTTAACAAATGAAAGATTTTGATAGAGAACAAACAATGTATTTACTTTAATAGTGTTCAAAGGTCATAATATATATAGCAGTTCATGACATCCAGTCTTACAAATTTACTCTTTCTGGTAGACACACGTCCAGATCATCCGCTCTCAAA
Source organism: Schistocerca americana (assembly GCF_021461395.2). NCBI lineage: Eukaryota > Metazoa > Arthropoda > Insecta > Orthoptera > Acrididae > Schistocerca > Schistocerca americana. The sequence goes on along the minus strand of NC_060129.1, from coordinate 134,708,530 downwards.
ACTCCGCCATCTCTCTCCCCACATCCACCGCTGCTGGCGGCTCACCTCCAACTGCGCAACGCTACGCGCTGTTAACAGCCAACTGCCCAACACTACAACAGCGACTATTACAACAATGCCACCCAGCCACAGACTGCACACACCACAGCCAGTGATTTTCATACAGAGCTCTACGTGGCGGTGGCGTTACGTATATAAAGAACCTAAACAGCCTAATTACAAATTTATGTAAAGAATACTGTCTTTCCATTTTGGTACTGTTGGTTAAATGTTATGACACAGCGACTGAAGCGGAGGTGTGTGCTTGCTGGCTGCCCTACCTCACAGCACTCACTGCAAGTTCTAGGCGTGCGCAACACGTTACCTCGTTCACTGTCCAAGACCACCTACAATATGATTTACATTGTTTCTACTACTTCCTTCACTTATTGACGTTTCCTGCATTTTGACGGCATTTTATTGCTGCTCATACTGTAAAAACACAAGAAAAATTCCTCTTCAGTCCCTCTCCATAAACAGTGTGTTGTAAATACTGCAGGTGCACTGTATCTCTGCTACCTTTTCAGAAGCCGACTCCATGACAGCCTGAAATCTACAGACGTGAAATTTTTATCAAAAACCAAAGCAAAAAGCGGTTTGCGCGACTCCCGGGTATAACTAACGGAAACTCACGGTCCCTTGTACATCGTTATAACCTGTTTGGACTGCATGATGTCTGATGCAGTGTACAATATATTAACACACAAATCAAGAGTTTAGCTGAGTTCAAACATTCGCCGGAACAAGCGAGAAGGCCATCTCGCAAAAAAGAGTAACAAAAATGGATCCTAAATATGCCCTTTTTCTTTAATTTTCATGTTTATCATTTTTAATGATTACAATTATCGTTTTATAAAACCGCAATTATGTTTTTCCAACAAATACGTACTATCTCTTAAAAATTTTTACAGTGACATAACGTTTATCAGCTAATTACCATCGCAAGTGGTTTCCATTGCCTTCTGCATCCTCGTGCCATTGATCATTGCTGATTCTTCGACGTTTTTGGAGCAGTTTGGCAACCCAGTGGCAAGAAGGTGCCCTGGACCTCTTCCCCCTCCTCCACCCCTGTGGACAAGGCCGCTGGACGATCGAGTGAGACTTTTCATGCTGGAAGTTTTCAGCCGCCATTGATGATGGTTTCTATTCAATATTCAATTAGTGGCGAGGCTGGAACCAAAGACCAAGGAAGTCGTGGTTATTAGTCAAATACGCTACCCCTAGATCACGGGTTACTTACACACACACACACACACACACGCACACACACACACACACACAGAGAGAGAGAGAGAGAGCAACGGCAGCTGCTCCAATGGCACCAAAACTAAATAAACAAAGGAACGCATGCTGCAGTAACAAAATAAACAACCCAAAATGACCCCCCCCCCCTCACCCTCCCCTTGTCAAGCCGAGCGAAGTGGCGCAGTGGCTGGACCCGCATTTTGGGGGACGACAGTTCAACAATCCCGCTTCCGGCCATTCTGATTTAGGTTTTCCGTGATGTCCCAGGCAAATGCCGGGATGGCCCTTTTAAAGGGCATGGCCGAGTTCCTTCCCCGCCCTCCCCTAACCCGATGACACCGATGACCTCGCTGTTTGGTTTCCTCCCCCCCAAAGAACACCTCCCCCCCGTCACGTATATGAAAGTACGTACGTCGTAGTTGCCATGTAGTGAAATTGAAAAATATTTTGCTTTTCAATCACACGACGCAAAAGGAATACGCACTATCAGCAGTCAGTAAGGCCAAAGATAGATTTGAGCCGTCCAGACATTCGTAGCACTGTCAGCTCTCTATAGCTCTCTTAGCCAAAACCCAATGTTGGCCTTGCTTGATTTCAGTTTTTTTAACAAGTTCAGTTGTTAATTGCAGTCGAATGTAATGTAAGTGCTACCTACCGTTTATTGTGTTCGTGCTGTTGTGGTTCAAATGGCTCTGAGCACTATGGGACTTAACTGCTGAGGTCATCAGTCCCCTAGAACTTAGAACTACTTAAACCTAACTAACCTAAGGACGTCACACACATCCATGCCCGAGGCAGGATTCGAACCTGCGACTGTAGCTGCAATATTACAGTATTTCACAAGGCAGCGAAATGGTAAATATCATAGAAAATAATATTAAATTAAAATCAGTGGATAAAAATACACTCGTATTCAGCTGTGTCGCCCAAAAATATATCGCCTAAATGGCGATGGCTGTATTGCTCTAAAAAAATTTGCTCAGTATTCTGTCATTAGTAGACGAAATGGCAAAATATCACCCAATCTGATGACTTGCATGATATCAGTTATGAAAATCAGTTCCTATATGAACTTTTATTTTTGGGTGGGGGGGGGGGGGTTTGTGGAGAGCGGAAGGGGTACAGGATGACAGCGCATTCTATAGTTCGTTCGTTTCTAAAAGCGGGCTGCTTGAATTCGTCTGAGCTGGCAGCACCCTTCATACCTGGCTCACCCCTTCGTACGAAATCTATTTCTGCTCTTGTAATAGCACAGTAACTGAAGCCAGCAATTCCATGCACAGTTAAATCTTAAAAATATGCACTCACTCATGCAGTGTGGAATGACCAAACATGCACATGTAAAGGAAAAACAGGCTATGTAAGAATTCAATCTTTTGTTGCGATGCTTTTTATTTTATTGTAAAAAAGTGTACAGCAACCGGTTTTCCTCGATTCTCCACCGACTCCGGGTAGCTCTGCGAGACGAGCCGCTGAACTAGTAGTCCGTGGATTCGGAAGGTGAGTTGGTTCAAATCCATGTGGCGTCTTTGTTGAAAATGATTGTCAGTGGATTGTCATTTTCACTTAAGGCAAATGTTGGAGGCCACAGCGAATTGCTTCCGAACGCCTTTCTGTCCTGACAAGATCCATATCCCTTAAAGACGCACCCCTCTGTTTAAATGGAAAGAGCAGCATCAAAGACGTGTCGAGCATCTCTTCAGACTCCCAGCACTAAAAGCATTATGGCAAATAAATGGCAATCCAAATGCTCCTCATCTGGGCTCACGCATCTGTCTGTTGGGGTGTTCTTCAATGCAGAAAATGATCTCCCTTACATTGCAAGAATTGATAGATCCATTCTAAAATGAGGAAATTTGGGAAAGTGTAACGCTGAACAATTCCAAATCGATTGCATGTTCGCCGCCAGAAATTATTCTGCGTTCTCTGTCGAACAGGGGTCTCTCTATTCCTTTTCACTGACAAGGGCAGCTCACCTGCTGGTCAACACCGACTTCCTCCAGATTTATGGTCTCTGCAGGGCTCGGCCAGAAATCACTGTGACATAAATGAGGGCTCCAGAACGCCAAGTGTTCACCAAACGTTGGGTCTTTTGGCGCGGGTCGGGCGGGGAACGGGTCGTTTATGTCGGCACAGGTCCAGAGAGAGTTCCGAGCGGTAATCCGAGGGTCCTGGGGTCGAGTCTCTTGGTGCAGTCTTTTTAGTTTATTTCTCATTTTGTACGTCACAGAGCAGATAAACCAGAGTAATACTCCAGACAATGTATTTATTAATATTTATTAAAAGCCATGAAAACGAATGGGAAAGTAAAATTTGAGTTTGCAAATATCAGTGCTAGCCGTCGAATTTTTTATTTGAAAACTCTTAAAGCGCTTTAAATAAGGCAGACTTTATTAACATTCTGCATTTTCTCTTCATGTTTACGTATCTGTAAATCAACATAGCCGCCCTTGCGACGAACACATCTGTGCCAACAAGAGACCAGACTCGCGATGCCGTCACTGAAGAATGTTTGACTTTGTTGACGAACCCACAACCTCACCTCTCGACGCACCGCTGCACCACTACCAGAGCAAAGTCCTCGATTGGGTTTCTTTAAGTTTCGGCAGCAGATGAAAATGGGATGGGGCCAAGTCGGCAGTGTACGAGGGGTGGCAGACGGCAGTGAAGCCAGGGCGGGCGTCGGACGGTCGGAAATGTGCCGCGCCAGAGGGGAAGGCGCTCCGTGTGCGGACGGACTCTCCTGCGGTCGGCAACTGAACTGGGTTGTAGAGCGTGCACGAGAACTTCGTACGTAAAATGCGATACTTCTAACATTTTACAGTTGATGATTTACACGTGCTTGGTCGATATTAATCCACTCTGAATTTTTACAATTGCATGCCTGTTTTAAGAATTCCCGAGAAAAAAAAACTTGCTTTAGATACATAAAAGCTTCTCCCTCAGTGCATAGCTTGGCAGCAAACCACATGCCACGCACCAATTTGTCAAATATTGGCAAGGATAGCTGGTGATGTAGAATGGAATATATTTCGATGCAGTCTTGTTTGGATGTGATTTCCTTTTCTCTCACGATAAGTATGGTTGTGAAGATTTTTGACCAAACTCTGTGCCTGATGACGACGGACTATATCTCGGGAAGAATCACTGTAAACACTGCACTATGGCGATTGTTTAGCCTGAAAAATCTCGTCGTATATCTGTGGATATGCTTGTCCCTCCGTTTTATGTAAATGTTGACATATACGATGTATCGAGCATTATTTTGGTTTATTTGCAGTACACATAGGGAGATGTACAACTTTATTTGGGATCTAATTTGTTTAACCTATCGTTATAAAGTTTTCGGTTTACTTGAGAAGGGGATCGATTTACACTGTTGTCGTTCGGAAAGGTAAGCGCAGGACCGTTGGTCGGAAACCCAAAGTGGGTCTGGACTGTAGAATGACTCACACTACAGAACAGTTGAAACATTAGACCAAAACGATAACTCCCTTGCAAGCCTTCCAGTGTTTCAGGTACATATGCGGCTTGTCTTGGTATGACCACAATCGTAGATCGAAGCTTTAATTGCGCGAGTATGGAAGGAAAGATAACGTCGAACATAAACTCCCCAGACAGCATGACTTTGCCTCTGTGAAGGAAGTCACACGAGCTGGAGTACAAACTTATAAACTGGTATAATAATACCTGCTAGCAGCCATCTGTCAGAAGTACTTTTGTTTGTGAGTGATGTCTATGTGACACAATCATCTGGAACTAGAAATATGTCCAACACGGCATTAAACGGCTACGTCCCGTGCTAATAGAGAGCTGTTATTACCTTCAGTATACTAATCAAAGCGTTCTGACGTCCAGTCGATGAACTGGGTCCTGCTTTGCAGCAGTAGTTTCCCTGAGCAGGCATAACCCATCGCTGTGTATCATTTTTTGCTGTTATGTATTACACTTGTGGAAAACAAGGAGTAAAATTGTACAGGACGAAAGCAACATCCATTTAACGCTTACTGTGTGTGTGTGTGTGTGTGTGTGTGTGGTCAGTGTAACCACTGCCAATACTGCACATTTTTGTTTTTTCCATTTTTTTAGCCGAAGTGAATTTCTGAAAATGTGGCTTCACCATTTCATGGAAATAAAGTTGCTATTTCCGCTTAAATGTTCAGTAATTTTTCCCTTTCTTTTTTAAAAAAAAAGTCTGCCTCCGTAGTTCAGCGGTAGCGTTTACGCCTACCACGCATGGGGCCCGGGTTCAATTCCCGGCAGAGGCCTGGGTGTTATATGTGCATCATCATTGACCCGCAAGTCGCCAAAGCGCGTCAACTAAAAAGGATGCGGCGGCCGAACTCCGACGCATGGGGCCTCCCGGCCAACAGTGCCATATGATCATTTCCTTTTTTCCTTTTTTAAGTCAGTCTTCTTTCTATATATAGAAATTAAAATGTTTCTGTCAAGATGCAGGGACAGTTTTCCTCATGCACTTACATGACACATGAGAGCATAGAGCCAAACTTTCACTTTCATTGCTCCCACTTCGACACAACTGATGTGATTTTGTCACTGGCAAGTCGTTTGCACTATCTGCACCGCTACTCCCATTGTCGGCGTGTGTCCTGCGTTTGTGTGTGTGCGTGTGTATGTGGACAGGCCCTCAGCAGTGCTGGCTGCAGTGAGCCGCGCCCAGGACCCCACGAGGACCCATCAGCCAGCTCACACTGTGCCTCTCTTTCTCTCTGTGTGTGTGCAGCCCACCAGCCGCCACACAGATGAGGCCTGCCACCACCACCGCCGCCCCCGCCGCCGACATCTCTGCCAGCGCACCTCGCCAGACACCTGCTGCTGCATGGCCCATGACTCCTCAACCTGATGAGGCCACTGTCTCTCGCATGCGGTGAGTTCTCACCACACACACACACACACACACACCATTATGTGGTAGATAAGATATAAATACCAAAAAGCCAACTGTAAATGCTCAGTCTAGATTTAATTAGGGTCAGGAAAGTCAACTGGGAACATAATCAGAACATAGATGAATAACAGGCTGGTATACACAGGATTAGGTTGTAGTAGCATGAAGAAAATTGAAATGAGTGTATGGCATTGTTGGGCGGGACGCCCCATTGTGGGGAAGTTCTACCACCGAGTGCAAGTCTTACTCCAGTCGATGCCACATTGGGCGACTTGTGTGCCAGTGGTGAGGATGAAACGATGGTGAGGACAACACAACACCCAGTCCACGAGTGGAGAAAATCTCCAGTCCAGCTGGGAAACGAACCTGGACCCACTTGCATGGGAGGCAAGTACATTACCACCCAGCTAAGAAGGCGGACTGTAGTATCATGGGAGAGTGGTTAATTAAGAATAGGTTGGTAGAGAAAATAGTGTGTTACTGTCAACACTTCAGTGATTCATTCTCATCAGAATCAGCAAACCAATGTCTGCAATAATTCAGGCATGTACACTAGCATCATACAAAGAAAATCTACTATAAGAGGTAGGGTGGTATGCACTGAGCATGTAACACTTTAGGTAAAGATTGATAAACATCTAATACTGCCGATGTACTGGAATGGTCTAGCAGAGGTCAGATAAACACATGTTTAAAAGACCATTAGCGGTGGTTGGCATCAATGAGAGAGGAAAAAAAACCCAATTATTTGCCGTAAAACTTCTGCTGGTAACAAGAAATATGCTAATAAAGCACCAAACAGAAGCAAATGTCTTCGGAGGCCAGCCGGCCGGAGTGGCCGTGCGGTTCTAGACGCTACAGTCTGGAACCGAGCGACCGCTACGGTCGCAGGTTCGAATCGTGCCTCGGGCATGGATGTGTGTGATGTCCTTAGTTAGGTTTAATTAGTTCTAAGTTCTAGGCGACTGATGACCTCACAAGTTAAGCCACATAGTGCTCAGAGCCATTTGATCCATTTTTCTTCAGAGCCTCAGCTTGTCAAGTTGTGGATCACCTTGTCACCCCACCGTGGTTTGGTGTAACAGCCACTCTCAGTAACAAAACATGCATAGTAGAGACTCTGCCTGCTGTACATGATGTTTCTGCCTGTTTGAGCACCAGATTTAGAGTGCCATGAGCACCCAAAGTTCACTATCATTTCTGGTACGCATTTCGATCTGTCTTGCCCTACAGTTTTTACCTTCTACAGCTATTTCCATTACCACTGCAGTTAATCCCTGTTGCTTTCACATTTAACCTATTACGCTGACCCTTGTAGTGTCATGGTTTTCCATGTATCACTATCCTCACCTACTCTGCAAAGATATTCTAGAGTTCCTATGTTATGTATTCACCTAACTTCAACATCCTTCTATAGCACCACATTTAGAATGCTCCAATTCCCTTCTTGTTTTTCCCATAATCCACAAATCATTTTCCTGCAGTACTGAGCTCCAAACATACATTCAGATATGTCTAACACAAATTAAGGCATATCTTTGGTATTAGTAACTTTGTTTTATGAGGAATCTCCTGTTTTTCCGTGCTACATTACTCCTTATAAAAACCACACATTGTCCCTCAGCATAAATTGGCTTCAGGGTAGCAGTTTGTCCTTAATTCTGATGTAAACTTTGCCACCAATGTTATTTTTGCCACCCCCTAGCACTGTCGTCTTTCTTCTGTTCATTAATCCTAATTTGGTCATTCGACTGTTTACTATATTCCTTTCTCACTTTGTCGGCATAGCAATATCACTAGTGAATTTTATCATTGAAATCCTCTTCAACCTCAGTTTTAATTACATTTCTACAAGTTTCTTTGATTCCACCAACGATTCTTCAGTGTTCAGTCTGAACATTTTTGGAGGCTACCTGCAACCCTGTCTTTCACTATCTTTAATCAGAGTACCAATCCTTGTTGATCATTGTACACATTGTATGTTACGTGCTAATCCCTATCTCTTACACCTATTTTTTTTTAAGAAAAAGGTCTTACATTTTCACAATTTCTCCTTATCAAATATCATTTGTTGTTGTTGTTGTTGTTGTTGTCTTCAGTCCTGAGACTGGTTTGATGCAGCTCTCCGTGCTACTCTATCCTGTGCAAGCTTTTTCGTCTCCCAGTACCTATTGCAACCTACATCCTTCTGAATCTGCTTATTGTATTCATCCCTTGGTCTCCCTCTACGATTTTTACCCTCCACGCTGCCCTCCAATACTAAATTGGTGATCCCTTGATGCCTCAGAACATGTCCTACCAACCGATCCCTTCTTCTGGTCAAGTTTTGCCACAAACTTTTCTTCTCCCCAATCCTATTCAATACTTCCTCATTAGCTATGTGATCTACCCATCTAATCTTCAGCATTCTTCTGTAGCACCACATTTCGAAAGCTTCTATTCTCTTCTTGCCCAAACTATTTATCGTCCATGTTTCACTTCCATACATGGCTACACTCCATACGAATACTTTCAGAAATGACTTCCTGACACTTAAATCAATACTGGATGTTAACAAATTTCTCTTCTTCAGAAACACTTTCCTTGCCATTGCCAGCCTACATTTTATATCCTCTCTACTTCGACCATCATCAGTTATTTTGCTCCCCAAATACCAAAACTCCTTTACTACTTTAAGTGCCTCATTTCCTAATCTAATTTCCTCAGCATCACCCGACTTAATTAGACTACATTCCATTCTCCTTGTTTTGCTTTTGTTGATGTTCATCTTATATCCTCCTTTCAAGACACTGTCCATTCCATTCAACTGCTCTTACAAGTCCTTTGCTGTCTCTGACAGAATTACAATGTCATCGGCGAACCTCAAAGTTTTTATTTCTTCTCCATGAATTTTAATACCTACTCCGAATTTTTCTTTTGTTTCCTTTACTGCTTGCTCAATATACAGATTGAACAACATCGGGGAGAGGCTACAACCCTGTCTTACTCCCTTCCCAACCACTGCTTCCCTTTCATGTCCCTCGACTCTTATAACTGCCATCTGGTTTCTGTACAAATTGTAAATAGCCTTTCGCTCCCTGTATTTTACCCCTGCCACCTTTAGAATTTGAAGGAGAGTATTCCAGTCAACATTGTCAAAAGCTTTCTCTAAGTCTACAAATGCTAGAAACGTAGGTTTGCCTTTCCTTAATCTTTCTTCTAAGATAAGTCGTAAGTCAATATTGCCTCACGTGTTTCAGTGTTTCTACGGAATCCAAACTGATCTTCCCCGAGGTTGGCTTCTACTAGTTTTTCCATTCGTCTGTAAAGAATTCGTGTTAGTATTTTGCAGCTGTGACTTATTAAGCTGATAGTTCGGTAATTTTCACATCTGTCAACACCTGCTTTCTTTGGGATTGGAATTATTATATTCTTCTTGAAGTCTGAGGGTATTTCGCCTGTTTCATACATCTTGCTCACCAGATGGTAGAGTTTTGTCAGGACTGGCTCTCCCACGGCCGTCAGTAGTTCCAATGGAATGTTGTCTACTCCGGGGGCCTTGTTTCGACTCAGGTCTTTCAGTGCTCTGTCAAACTCTTCACGCAGTATCGTATCTCCCATTTCATCTTCATCTACATCCTCTTCCATTTCCATAATATTGTCCTCAAGTACATCGCCCTTGTATAGACCCTCTATATACTCCTTCCACCTTTCTGCTTTCCCTTCTTTGCTTAGAACTGGGTTTCCATCTGAGCTCTTGATATTCATACAAGTTGTTCTCTTATCTCCAAAGGTCTCTTTAGTTTTCCTGTAGGCGGTATCTATCTTACCCCTAGTGAGATAGGCCTCTACATCCTTACATTTGTCCTGTAGCCATCCCTGCTTAGCCAGTTTGCACTTCCTGTCGATCTCATTTTTGAGACGTTTGTGTTCCTTTTTGCCTGTTTCACTTACTGCATTTTTATATTTTCTCGTTTCATCAATTAAATTCAATATTTCTTCTGTTACCCAAGGATTTCTACTAGCCCTCGTCTTTTTACCTACTTGATCCTCTGCTGCCTTCACTACTTCATCCCTCAAAGCTACCCATTCTCCTTCTACTGTATTTATTTCCCCCATTCCTGTCAATTGCTCCCTTATGCTCTCCCTGAATCTCTGTACAACCTCTGGTTCTTTTAGTTTATCCAGGTCCCATCTCCTTAAATTCCCACCTTTTTGCAGTTTCTTCAGTTTTAATCTACAGGTCATAACCAATAGATTGTGGTCAGAGTCCACATCTGCCCCTGGAAATGTCTTACAATTTAAAATCTGGTTCCTAAATCTCTGTCTTACCATTATATAATCTATCTGAAACCTTTTAGTATCTCCAGGATTCTTCCATGTATACAACCTTCTTTCATGATTCTTAAACCAAGTGTTAGTTATGATTATGTTGTGCTCTGTGCAAAATTCGACCAGGCGGCTTCCTCTTTCATTTCTTAGCCCCAATCCATATTCACCTACTACGTTTCCTTCTCTCCCTTTTCCTACACTCGAATTCCAGTCACCCATGACTATTAAATTTTCGTCTCCCTTCACAATCTGAATAATTTCTTTTATTTCATCATACATTTCTTCAATTTCTTCGTCATCTGCAGAGCTAGTTGGCATATAAACTTGTACTACTGTAGTAGGTGTGGGCTTCGTGTCTATCTTGGCCACAATAATGCGTTCACTATGCTGTTTGTAGTAGCTTACCCGCATTCCTATTTTCCTATTCATTATTAAACCTACTCCTGCATTACCCCTATTTGATTTTGTGTTTATAACCCTGTAGTCACCTGACCAGAAGTCTTGTTCCTCCTGCCACCGAACTTCACTAATTCCCACTATATCTAACTTCAACCTATCCATTTTAGTTTTTAAATTTTCTAACCTACCTGCCCGATTAAGGGATCTGACATTCCACGCTCCGATCCGTAGAACGCCAGTTTTCTTTCTCCTGATAACGACATCCTCTTGAGTAGTCTCCGCCTGGAGATCCGAATGGGGGACTATGTTACCTCCGGAATATTTTATCCAAGAGGACGCCATCATCATGTAATCATACAGTAAAGCTGCATGCCCTCGGGAAAAATTACGGCTGTAGTTTCCCCTTGCTTTCAGCCGTTCGCAGTACCAGCACAGCAAGGCCGTTTTGGTTAGTGTTACAAGGCCAGATCAGTCAATCATCCAGACTGTTGCCCTTGCAACTACTGAAAAGGCTGCTGCCCCTCTTCAGGAACCACACGTTTGTCTGGCCTCTCAACAGATACCCCTCCGTTGTGGTTGCACCTATGGTACGGCTATCTGTATCGCTGAGGCACGCAAGCCTCCCCACCAACGGCAAGGTCCATGGTTCATGGGGGGGGGGGGGGGGGGGAAATATCATTTAAAGATCTACAAATCCAATAAAGATCTCTTGATTTTTCTTACACACCCCTTCTACTATCAAGTCAAAGGTCAGATCGGCCTCTGTGGATCTTTTACTCCAACTTTAGTATCCTCAAACAGATCGTCAGCTTTGTATTGCATTCTTTTGCATGTTGTTATTATTCTTGTCAGTAGTTAGAATTTATGAGCTGTTTAGGTCATTGTCTGAAAGCTATCGCAGTTACTGACCCTTGGTCGCTTCTGTAGTGTCTAGATGGTCTTTTTCTGGCAGTCTGCTGTTAAGACTTCCGTCTCATGAATCACACAGATACGTGAATACTCATTTGATTGCCATCTTCCCCAACGATCATGTAAGTTCTGAAGGAATGGTAACTAACCATTCCGCGTTGTTTGTGTGTAACTTTTCCTGAGCTTTAAATTCTAATTGTCAGTCCCCCACATTTTCCAATTCGGCTTTCATCTCTTCTTCCGTCAAGTCATGTGGTAGTTCCTCCCATGAACTGTTTTCTGCCATCTGCTCTTTCCTGCACGTTTAACAGTGAAATTCCTTTCGAACTCTTGTTGAGTGCTGTGCATTTAATTTCACTGAAGATTGTTCCGAATTTTCTATGTGTTGAGTATGTCCTTGCTACGTTCATTTCTTCTAATTCTTCCTGTAGTCATTCTGCTTGTACTTTCCTCAAATTTTGTATTGATTTCATTCCTTAGTAACCTATAATGATGTATTCCTGTCTTGCCCTTTTTCTTTTCGTCAAACAGTTTAAATATCTCTTGTGTTTGCCAATTATTCTTCAGATTTCCTCTCCTTGTACCTAGATTTCTCGGTCAAACTTTGATTATTAGCCTTTCTAGAGTCGCCAACCACTGTTAACCTGAACTTCCAGCTAGGCATTCATTATCACATTATCTAGAGCCTCATAGAAGTTAAAATTCCCATTCCATTCCTCAGTACTTTCGTATTCCATTTATTTACACATTGATTTCCTCGTGACAATTCTCTTAAAATGAACTTCATTGATCATCATAACTAAATTGTGATTTTACTATACGTTTGTTCCTAGGTACACCTCACAATTCAATACCTGACTTTGGAATGTGTGTCTGGTTGTGATGTACTCCAGCTGGAAACCTCTTTACCAACTATACCTCCGCCTCCATCCCAAAGAGCCGAAAATGCTGAGACACAGATGCAGCCATACAAATGTCACTGAATACTACAGGGCGTAGTCCTTCAGTGAGTCCGCCATCCAGAAACTGTTCTGGAATGCTGCAGGAGGCGTCCTCCACAGGGAGCACTTATAACGGTAACACTGGCCACCTTAAACAGCAGTTGATGCTAACTTTAATCCTGTGTGAGGAATTTTTTTTAAAGTTACGGCCTTGAGATAAGAGAAAGGGAACAGAACAATCAGATGGGGATTTGTTTCCCTAAACACTTCAACAGAGTATAAACAACAGTAAACTGGTGGGTCTGGAAAAGACATTCTACCAGCACAAAAGCAAGTTGTAATATTAGGTATTGATATCGGTCATCAGCCGAATTATGCATTCTTGTGTCAAACAATATAATAAATCAGAACACAGTGTTACGGCTAACCTAAACTTCCTTGACACACACACACACTAAATTCTCTTATATGAACACACTACAACACAGTAACCTAACTTTGCAGATAAAAGTAGTACTGACTAGGAAGACAGACAAACAAATGGCCAATGAGATAGCAACAGTCTTCAACACACATGATGCTAATAGCAATACTAAACAGGTCAGAGCATGAAATGACTCTGATTTAAATCAGTGGGTCTATTAATGACTGTACTCTATAAAATAATTACTTAGTATAGGGTCTCTATGCCTGTGCATTAACCAAATTGCTTTGGAATAGGTAAAACAGGAAATCTTTCTTAAGCTCAGTATGAAGCAATTAATCAGAATGCAAATCTAACTACACTGGCTCTGAAGGAGTCTTTGCTTTTCTTCATTAACTACCCTAGCACACGATGGTCGTTACACTTTCATGGTTTGAAGAACCATGCTCATTAACAGAACTACCCAAGTGTGTGTGGGAAATGGTAGATATTGTCATCAACAATTATTAACTGAAGCACAACAAACTGTAACTCTTTAAATAACAAATGTGCTTTGATAAGCAGTCTTTTAATCTACTCAAAGTATATTTGGCTGTGCAGATGCCAACACAACGTTAAATTCAAGTTCAAACAGTTTCTCATGAAATGAAGAGTGGTAAAACTTTGTAATTCTGATCAAACAGCATAAGTGCAACAATTAATCTTTTTCACCTCAAATCAATATTTTTCTTTTAAATAGTAACTGTACTACTGTGGGCAGCTTTTCAAGTAAAGCAAATTATTTAAGAAAATAACTGCAGATCAATTTAAAAATGCACTGGAAGTGGAATATTTCTGAAACTATAAAACTGAACTTTAAACACTATAACTCCACATGTTAGGAAGCAATCACAATTATTTTTACAACTGCTGAATAAGTCTTTCCTTAATACGTTAGGCTACTCGGAATTAAATTCATTAGGATGGGATTCCTGTGCAGATTTGAGATTTGGGATAATCACGGGTGTAAGACAGATTTAAGCAACACCATGATTATTATTAAAATCAATAAAAGTTCACAAATGCCTGGATCATTTACAAAGTGGAAGGCTGGTGGCACTGGTGGCGTAATTTGCAGTGGCTGTTAACATGGCGGCGATGCAGTCATGGCAGTAGTGTTGGTCTCGCCCTGCTGCAGACCTTCTTGGAATCGGAATTATATTTTTAAAGGGCCAAAAACAATGCCATGATAACAGTGTCACCAAATGCATCACCCGAGGCCCATAAATACTGCTCTTAGGCTCCTCTGCCTCAAAACTGCAAGAACATGAGCCAGGATGTTCTGCTATTGCTAGCGAGGTGTTAACCTCACTACTGCTCAGCCCAGACTCCTTACCCGTCACAAAGGACGAGTTGTCACTTGCGTACCAACCACACCTTTTTCAGTCCGCCAGGCTACTTCAATAACTGTATCTTGGACATTCAATCCTACATTCCCTAACTGTGGACCAAGTCATTTACAGTACATTATATAACAATCATTCCAGTAGTTATTTAAATCCACAAGCACGATTTAAACAATATTGTTCAGAAGGTTCACATAACTGAAATACATAGTCAAAGAATTTCCATGATAGATACTACAGTCTACATAAGCAGCATTACAAATTGACATAGAAATATTGATACAAAGTAGGTCAAAATTGGATGTTACATATGCCCCATGGTTCACTGAAGTCTGCTGTCAGGTTAACATCAATAACACCTTAATGGTGTCGAACAGTCAGAGAAATAATCAATTCTACCAGAGCTGGGTTTGAAAACACTATACACTCGATACATATAATTACCAAAACAAGACATAAGCATCATTATTCAGTTATGTACACCTATCATAACTGGATCTCATTTTGAGAAACAGTTAGGTTGAGTAGTAAGTAAAATTTTTCTGTATTGCCAAGATTATTGAGAGTAGCATGTTGTAAGCATTCAAAAAATGTAGGTACACTTATACAAGTATACCCCTACAAATATCACAAGAAATTTGACATTGTACGTGTAACACATCCTATTGCATAAGTTTGAAGTTACGAAACAGGAATCTACAAATGCTGCTTCTAATAATAGCAGTCCATTCTTTGATATTTACATAAACAAACAAAGATATTTAAACTGAACCTAGTATTCTTTCTCACTGCCCTTATTTGAAACACAGTCCCTCTTTGAAAACCATAGCAAACACATAAAATACTAACAGAGGTGATAATCGAATAATTTTCCTACCTGCCATAGCATCTCACAGTCTGACAACATTCGACACATCACGTATCTCATCAATCGATTGACTGCCCATTTTTGGTTTTGGAAGTCTTCCAGACACGTTTTCTTGCCCCACTTTGGCAAGTGTTTTATGCCGCCCACTCTGTATTTTAGGCAATCCACATTTCTTTTCAATTCGGCAACATTTGCCTTTAGCCATTTCAACATAGGGTTTCACATTTTACAACAGCTTTTAGAATGTGTAACTTACAAGAAGGTATCAGCAATTTTAGATAGGTATCATGATTTATGTACAGACATAAATTGCATTTAAGTACAGTACAATATCTTCATTAGAAAGATGTACGAGGGTCAGCCACAAAGTAAGTTCCGTTTCTATTTCTATCCACGGCAGCGCTACGATCGCAGTTCCGAGCACGCGCGGCAGTTACTCTGACTCAAGGAGAAGACACGTACGCCATTTTCAGATCGCTGCTGCCGACGTGTGCTTTGTAGTGCTTCCTTATATTGTCAGCCGTAATTGAAAACGGGGCCGTATGTGAAAACGGATCTATGATTCGTTTTCTTAATGTAAAGAAAGTTAAACTAAAGGAAATTCATCGGTAAATTTGCAAGGTTTACGGACAAAATGCTAGGAGTGACTCAGTGGTTAGAAGATGGGTGACACTGTTCAGTAAGGATGTGATCAAGTGCACGATGAAGAACGAAGTGGACGCCCACCTGTGGTTATTGATGAACTGGTTCACACGATTGAAGAGAAGATTAAACACAACCGTAAATTTCCACTTAGTACCGTTGCTATGGAAGTTCCGCAAATCTCGCAATCACTAGTTCATGATATAGTTACTGAAAAGCAGAAATTTCGAAAACTTTCTTCACGTTGGGTACCAAAAATTCTTACTGAACAAAAAAAAAAAAAAAAAAGAAAGTAGACAATGGATGAGCAGTGCACTTCAGGCTTTGACACGCTACAATGAAGAAGGCGATGGGTTTTCGACGGTTTTCTTTCTCGGATAGTCACCGGGGATGAAACTTGGGTATCGTATGACGCCCCTACGACAAAACGGCAATCAATGGAATGGAGGCACACTTCATCCCCAATGAAGGCTAAGCCTAAGCAAATCTTGACACGTTGAAAAGTCATGTGCACAGTTTAATGGGACAGAAAAGCCATTTTTGTTATCAATTTCTTACCACAAGGCTAAACAATCAATGCACATGGTTACTGCGAGACCATTAAGAAATTGCGCTGCACAATACAGAACAAGCACCGAGGATTACTGTGAAAAGGTGTTTTTTTCCATGATAATGCCTCGCCTGACACGGCGAATGTGACCAAACAACTCTTACGGGAATTTCACCGGGATGCGTTTGATCATCCGCCGTACAGTGCAGACCTCGCTTTTAGCGACTTTCATCTCTTCTTACACCCAAAATCTGTCCTTGGTGGTCAACACTTCAACGATGACGACGAGCTGAAAGAACATGTTACCATATGGTTAAATACACAGACGGCAACCTTCTTTGAAGAAGGCAAACAAAAACTTGTGCCATGCTATGACAAGTGCCTACAAAATTTCAGAAGCTATGTAGGAAAGTGGTTCAACAGTTGTAGATTTTTGTACAGTAAATATTTTTTCTGTATTTGTACACATCTGTTTTATATAACCAAACAGAACTTACTTTGTGGACATACCTCTTATTTCCTTTACAGCATAATACACATTTTAATTTCTGTATCACTTCTGAATATACTTCATTTACTAATTCCTAGGGACATACGGTTTGAGATCCACTATATTATGGACACCAAGCGGCTTCTTGGACTTTGGATAGATTAAATAGAAGGCATTGTTGTAAGGTATATGTTGTATTATGAATGGTGTGTTATATATATTTTTAATTTCATGCTGAAGTTCACTTGATTTTTCATGAGTCTTCAGAAGAACATAGACTCCAATTTTGAACGTGGCAAACTTCAGGTTCCTACTGTGCCTATTAGATCTCGTTTCTGCTTTGTTTCTTCTTTCATCAATTATTTCTTCTGCGCTAATCCCAAATCTGTACATGGTGGGAACTAGTTTTTTTCTCAAATAAACATTTGTTCTTATTATTGTGCATGATTTCCTCAGGTGTGAACCCAGTAGATTCAGGAGGCAAGATATTCATTACACACTCAAATTCAGATAGAAATCTGCCCAGTTGTCGATGGAATAGGTCCTACGTAACCTTCCTATTTCCCTCACATACCGTTCAACAGTGTTGCGTGCTGGATGTTAGGCTGAAATATATTTAGTTTCTACACCATTTTGCTCCATGCCATCTTTCAAGATTTAATAATTGAATTGGGAGCCATTATCGGACAGTACTGCTTTGGGTTTTCCAAATACTCAACCATCATATTGAACACTGACTTTGCTGTCACCTACAGTTTTGTAAATGTAGAAAATACTTAATCACTAAATTATATTTGCAATTACGAGAAGTTTTGGGGAAGGGGCGCCATACAGATCCATGGATGGTAAATCCATGGTATCTTCAGGTAACGTGTTCTGCATTGGGCCTTGGTTAATTCTGTTGGTTACCTTAGCTCTCTTGCAGGTGTCAGAAGATTTAATACGTTCAGTGGCCTTTCTATGCGCACTATTAGCAATCACTATAACAATAGCCAGTTTATCTAGACACCCCTTTGTCTCAATGATAGGTGAAAATAATCTGATATTGGTATCAAATTTGATAGGACAACACACCTTCCATTCTTCAGTAACGAAGTCTTTCCTCCTACGCAAGATACTTTTAAAAACTTCTCAGTCTGGGGATATTATATATTATCAAAATTTACTTTCACAGATTTCAAGTTGGATCCTCATTTTCTTGGTATATCATTTTTTTGTAAATCGTTCAGTTTTCTTTTTGCCTGAAACTTCCTTCATGTGATTGATGTGGATTCCTTGAGTACCTCATAAATACCATTGGGACAATGCATTGCCACATAAGTTTCTGTTCTCTTTACACAGCAGATATCGCAATTAAATTGTTACAGGTATAAAGCCCATAGAGTTAGCATGCCATTTAGAAGGCAAGATTCTTCAAAATGTTGGACCCTAGTGGTCAGTGTGGATGATGATCTTATAACCCCACAAATAATTTCTAAATTTCTTTAGGCCCGTACTATGACCAACCCCTCCTTCTGTGTATGGTATAGTTCCTTTCGTATTCCGTCAACATCCCACTGGCAAAAGCTATAGCTCTGTTCTGAATTTCCTGAACCATTTACCTCTTGGAAAATTTCAATACCAATCCCATAGGTGCTACTGTCGGTATTCATATGGAAAGTCTCTGACAGTATTGGCTGATGTAAAACATTTATTATGTAAAAGTTCATTCTTCAGAGATTCGAAATCCAGCTGACATTCATCTGTCCAAACAAACGCACTATTCCTTTTTAAGAGGTTGTTCAAGTATGGGTTATTGAAGCCTTGCCTCTTAACAAATTTTTTGTAAAATCCACACAAACCTGGAAAGGCTTTCAACTGATGTCTATTTTTTTATTTTATTTTATTTTATTTTTTTGCGAAAATAACGCAGCGACTCGGCGACAGGTATGGGTGAGGCGTTGCCAGACCTCGGAATCGTCAAAAAATTAAATGAACGAAAAGGGGTTAAGGGCGTGAATTTCTAGTCTGCATGTAGTGGGTTCGAATACCGCAACTTGCATGAATTTTAGTTCGTGATAACAGTTGTTAGTTAAAAAAAGTTGAAATGATTCTTGCTACGTATGCTGAAGGTCTGGGTTCGTTTCTCACATCCGGCAATAATTTTTAACAAGCATAAGTGGCAGCTCTCCCACCACTGGTAGCCTGGAGGAGAGTCGGTACAGGCTGGGCCCTGACAGAGGAGGAAGTCATGCCAGGTCGAAACTCTGTCCCCAGTTACCTTTCTTAAGCGATATTTTTTTAAATCAGTCAGCCAATCGCCGTGCAGGACCACAGGGCACTTGACTCTTACTGTATTCGAGCCTGAGATGTGGAAAACTTGGCGCTGGACTGGGATTCGAACTCAGCTCTCCCTTTTCGCGACGTTCGATGCCTTTCAGATAATACATTTCCACCGCGTCATTGTTTCCACTTGTCTGAAAAGTCATAAAGACCTTCACAAAAGACACATGTCTGGGTTGGAATGCTGGTAAGTCATTTTGTGTTGTACCATGCGCACAGCAAACTACATGTGACAAGTTATTATGATTTTTAACGCCTGTCTGCGCTTTGTCAACAATAATGGTGGGTTCTAGTTTTGACTCCCAAGTCTGATAGGCAGCTTTTCGTTTTCTTACGTCAGTTTCAAACATGCCACTCCTAGCAACTGGTGAAAGAGAATAGTACAGTCAATGTGTCTTTGTATGTAGTCAACAACGATGTGTCTAGGGTTCGGTTCCTAGTCAGCAGAAAACATTCATCATGGTTTTTACAATTCATACATGTGCACATTTCGCTGCTCATGAAGTAAACCAATATATAAAGTCTACGAGTGACTATAAACCGTTATTCATAAGAATAAACCTGATGTAAACATTGCACTATGTATTCTTCGGCATTTTCTGGAACCTCATTGGATTTCTTTCACGTGGAACTGCAGCCAAGCTGTCTGAAGTACTGTCAGGTACGATAATAAGGCTATGTTCTGTGTGGTGCGTTACGCGCACATGGACTGAGCGATAATACGGGACAATAGCTGTACCGGTGCCTTTATCTTGGACAGCACTGGCCGGTCAGCTGGTGCAGCTAGCCTGGTGTGGCGTGCCCAGGTGCAGTTCACACGTAACAAGAGACGAGCAGAGGAGCAATACAGCTTCGAATGTCATTTAATATTTAAGCAGAATGAAATAATACACTGCAATCTTCCTCAATACGCTCCTTAGACGACTATACGCAAAACGCAACACGTTATCGTTTTTAACTAATGTTTTATAGTAATTATAAACAAGAATGATGCAAAAAATGAAATGATCATATGGCATTGTTGGCCGGGAGGCCCCATGCACAGCAGTTCCGCCGCCGTATCACAAGTTCTTTTTAGTTGACGCCACTTCGGCGACTTGCTTTCGTCAGTGATGATGGACACACAGCACGCAGTTATCTCGAGGCAGAGAAAATCCCTGATCCGGCCGGGAATCGAACCCGGGACCCCGTGCGCGGGGAGCGAGAACGCTGCCTCAAGACCACGAGCGGCGGACAGCAAGAATGATGAAAATTCCTGGCTGAACCACATGGTATTTTTTCTGTATAATCTGTGTGTAACGTGAGAGAAGAGTGAAGCATTTCACTGTACAGGTAAATATTGAAGCCACTGAAGTATTTCTTATAGTCAGTCGTCTGGTAATCTCTTAGCTCCTTCCTTACCCAAATCCGAGAAAAACATTCAGTTCACCTGCTGCTAGAATCCACGAAGCCAACCAGGCACAGCATTTTCTCTTCTTCTTTTATGATGAACCCTTTCTACAAGGCGCCAGCGTATGACAGTGACGTGAAAAAGCTGCATGCGTTAGTTCCGGTACGTCTGACAGCTTAACAGTCTTGTTACTTCTCGGGCCAAATCCCGCTGCTTGGCTCCAGCTCAGTTCTGTTGGGTTCATATTACGTCTTTGTACGATACTTATCTACCTCTGTGGCATAAAACGATGGACATAGTCCAAATAAAGAGGATTTGGTTTCTCATTTTTGCATTAAAAATTAAACTGTTATATTTTTTAATTTAAACAACTTTTATGAACAGTATTTCATAAAACATAGATAATTAAGAATTTGTATTTGAAATGGAAACAGGAATTTCTCGTCCAATATGTAATTAGAAACAAGAAGACATGCATTATTCTTAAAAAATGATGAGTAGTTCTATAATTGCGAGATGTAGGTATTTCAAATTGAACGAGAAAAAAAAATGATACTGGGGAGATTTAAACAAACGCACGAATAACCGCGTGTGGTTTGCATTTCGTTACGCTACCGACTAACTGGCACTTTTTTTTTGTGTTACTGTTGGGTAGAATGTGAAGCGAATTATGTTAGATTTTCTATCTGACTCGTAACTTTAGACGAGGGCCGAAATGTAGTTACAAAAAAAAAAAAAAAAAGGCGATACACTCGGACGCGAACACGCGACTGTAAGTTTACAATGTATGACGATTACCTCTTTTTTTTACAATTACCACTTTTTTCTTTTTTTCTTTCCGACCGGGGCTCGAACGCGGGATGTCATCTGGCTAAAAATGGCTCTGAGCACTATGGGCTTAACATCTATGGTCATCAGTCCCCTAGAACTTAGAACTACTTAAACCTAGCTAACCTAAGGATATCACACAACACCCAGTCATCACGAGGCAGAGAAAATCCATGACCCCGCCGTGAATCGAACCCGGGAACCCAGGCGCGGGATGTCATACTTACATGGCAGACACTTTTTTTTTCTATATATATTGTTCGCTCACCCCACAGTACAATACCGCAACCAATTTTAATTTTTCTTTTTTTCCCAGACACAGGAAAAACACCGAAATTATACACTCAAATGGAAGTGTATTCCTTCAAAAAACGAAAATAGTCACTCTTTTTTTTTCGAAGTACTTACTGAAGGCAATCAATTAAAATAAAAGAATTCACTTCACTTTGACAGTCGGGATACCATTATAACACTGCAAGCCGTATGACTCCAAACGGAAGCAACGCTGTTTTAAGAAATGAATCGTCCACTTCAGGAAATAAATTCTAACCGGAGTGTACTCGAGTGCCACATTTTCAAGGAAGACTTGACTAATGGAACCATCGCGATGTGTAAACAACACTTTAGAACCAACCCGAGAGAGTAGTCTTTCTGCTTGAACGGGATCATAACACTTCACAAAGAATGCATACAAATCAGAATCAAAGTAAGCAGTATCTACCTGATCAGGTGTACCACGGATAACATCAGCCAACCAATCGTGAATTTCTAAGGAGCCAGGTTGAACACGATGCGTACTCTTGTCAAAACTGAAACGGACAGTACCTCGACGAGGAACTGATTTTGGAGACTCGACGGACACCATGGCGCGGACAGAAAACACCGCCACCAAGAGCAAAACGAGAAACTCCGCTACGCCAACTACGATGTGACTCCGGCCGATACACCAACAAGACTGAGCTGAGCGGCTCCGACACTAGCGGCGCTGCGGCACAGGCGGCAGTTAACGACGACCTGCTCGCTCGACGCGCAAGGCGATTCTGTCACGATCAATTTGGATTTGTAAGCAACTGCATTATGTACAACTCTGGAAAAACCTCAAAGCCGATTATCTCTGTAAATCTATGAAAAAACATTAGGAACAGCCTATTTCTCGGCACTTTTTAACCATGATTCATGCGCATTTTTCGCCACGGAACAGAGAGCAGCCTCAGCCAGTTTCATACTGCGCATTAACAGCACGACAATCGGAGCACAACGCTGCAGAGGCTGTGACTGTACACGATTTTTGAAGTAAAAACTATGTGGCTAAAGCGTGACTAACTAAAACTTTGATGGCTCTTAATGCATTTGAATATCTTAAAGTTTCATTTAACGTAACTTAGTAATAAGATATCTAATACATAAGTAGGTCCTACTTCCAAGAGTGTTGACAACACCAGGGTACGTGTGCTACGGCTTCTGACCAGTCATCGCGTTTGCGTTTGTTTACACCAGGTTTATTCTTATAATGAACGGGTTATAGATGTCAACGTCGATAGGTGCTGGGTTGGAATTCCCATAAGACAAGACTTTAGTCTCCTCATTTCAGTTTGTCATCTCGCTGCTGCTGAAAAATGATTTCTGACGTTTGACTGTGCTTAGTTAACCATCCGATTAAGTGTTGGAATATCCGGTAAACACAAATCTGTGTCACGTCATATATATATATATATATATATATATATATATATATATATATATATATATATATATGTATGTATATATATACCAAGGGATGAGGCAATGCAGCAGCACAAAACAATTAACACCAACAGCAATAAAAATGCAAATTGGCAAAGCAAGCAGCAGTAAATCTAAATTTGGAGAGCAAATGCAACATTATCACTAATATGAGCCAATGTGCAGCAAAAAGAAAAATAAATCAGTAGTAAAACTGGCTTCACAGAGTAATACAAAGTGAAATTTAGTAGCACTATGCCTGGCAAACAGCAGCAGCAAATGCAATAACTTATACCTAAACATGACAAAGCTCAAGCAGAAAAAGTATTACACTAAAGATGGCCATGTCTAATACCTATGTCACATCTTAACACTAGAATGATGCATCACAATTTATTCTACAAAAGAAATTACCAAGTACTTGAAAAGAAAATTCTGTATGCAATTCCTGTGAAGGGAAATGTGTTTTTGAGCTCCTTCGTTTTTTTTTTCGTGAAGTACATCATAAAGTTATTCTTTACTGGGTATGTAGGTATAAAATATTTATATTAGTATATCTATAAAATTTCATTTTAACCAATGCTGCAGGGCAGCTAGAAACTAAATATTAAACAAATTGAGCAATCTCTCAACTAGAAAGACAATAGATGTAAAATGTTTCTCATCATTTCATTAGGCTTTTTAGTAAATATCATAAATTAAGAGCTCCACAGTGTAATCATATGTTTTCAAGTCTGAGCGTGTCGTATTTGCGATGCTTTCGACAACGAAATGTCAATAGCGAGGATAATGGCCTCTTTTTTTTCCACCTAATGGCTTTCTTTTGTCAGACGACTATCTCTCAGCTGGGCGCCCAAAACGCATTATGTCAAGGTCACTTACCTTTCTTACTGAAATATTTACGACAGCAGTTTCCGCTACAGTGACAGTCTCATATAAAAATATTTTCACAGGTTGAGAATTTGCATTACAAATGTGTAGAAAATAAAATCCTATGAATATAACAGTGTCCAAAAAATTTTCGACAGCATTGTAATACATTCACGCATGTACACATATTTCATAATTCTTAAAGTACGATTCTTGGTTTGCAACATCCTTTTTCACAAACCAGAGTCTCTAACCACTACTCATTATTCCTTGCTTTATTACACATATACATATTCGTAGACACTTCTTCAATATTTCATCATAATAAATATGTAGCATAATCAAATTCCTCATATAGCATCAGCTTATTGATCATAAACATACCACAATAGCATAATACACACCGTTGTCATAATAATAACAACATAACACCTCAGTCAAATCTCAAAAACGTCGTAGCTTTCTGCAATAATTTCAAAACCTAAAAAAAATTCTTCGCTCATTTGAATAGTGTCATCTGCCTCAAACGTAAATCATGATCCCATACCAAATACATCAGTCAAAGCTCTCATAGTATCAAATGGTTCCGAAAAAATTTGAAGAGTTCACACAGACAGACAAAATACAATTTCATAAGCGTGAAGTTATCCAGCTGTGTAATTGCGTAAACATCTGTCACTGACACAATAAAAAAATTTTTGTTTCTCTGTTAAATAATCAGATAGCTGTGTAATTCTGTGTTAGAGAAATATGATACCGATGTGTAAAGTTGTATAAGCAAATACCATATTACCTAGTGCTCCTGGCGCTCGCCACACGCTTAGCACACAAAGTAAGAAAAATAAATGTTTTAAGAACAAAATTAATCACTCAAATACGTGTACTCTAGCGCTAAACTGTGCGTCTTGTTGTAAGATAATCTGTCATATTCATTACTACGGAAATGCGATCTTTCTCTGTAACTATTACTCTGCCAGTGGTTGTCATACGGGTGGAGTCTGTTTCGGTCACGATTTGCGTTATAAGAATAGCCTTGTCGTGTCCAGTTATTATTTCAGTCATTGTGGAATTGTGACGGATGTGACCTGTAACTGCTGTGTTCCTGTTTTCGCATCCCATGATTGTCAGTGTCAATTTACAATTCCTGTAACAGTCCCTGAAAAGCTCCAATATCGTCATTCTAACGTCCTGCCAAAATGATATGTCGTAAATGTTCAGGCAGTTTGATTAAGCAAATGCGGATGAGTTCTGAGGGGCTGTATGGGTTTGACAGGTACTGATTCTTGTGCAACATGTCTTCAAAATATTTCACAAGACTGGAAAATTCAGATTGTTCGAAATGTTTCATCATTATGATGCTATGTTTTACTCGGTCTTGTGTAGTTTGAGACCAATATGCTGAGAGGAAGGCATGGTAAAATTCTCCTTCACTGTGACAATCGTGAATGACCGATCGCATTCTTACAGCTGGTTCATTCTCTAAATAGCCACACATAAATTCTAATCTGTGCTCTAATGACCAGTTGGGAGGAAAACAATGAGAGAATTGATGGAGCCATGCTTGTGGATGAATGTCGTTGCCAGAATTCTTAAATGTTTTGAATTTACGTGTAGTAATGAACAGCTTATTGTCAAAGTCATCGAGTCGCCGAGTCACATATCGGTCATTGTTACATCGTGTCCCCTGTGTTATTGTTTTGTGGCTTTTCCGTATTTCTAAGTCCCTCTTCCCGTACTGGAGTGCGAGTGTCCTCTGAAATATGTAATTCTTGCATTACTTGTGCCAACTGACCACGTACTTTCCGGATTTCTCTTTTGTGTTGCGTATTAATTTGCTTTTGATTTTGTTTAAATTTCTTGATTTGTTCATACTCTTTTGTGTCAGTGAAGGCTATGGGTGTTGTGTCATTCAGCTCATCATCTACCTTTGTAGATAAGTTAGTAAACTGAGCCGAAAGTTCGGCTACTTTCTCCGATAATGAACTGATTTCCTCAGTGTGTTTTTCTGAACCAAGTTTCAGAGTGTCCATTTGTGTTGAAAACGTATATAAGGTGTCCTTTAAGTTTTCCCGAGTTTTTGCAAGTTGCGTAACCGAATCGGTAGATGCAACTGCGTCAACTATAGCTTGCAAGGTGTCGTGATTTCCATGAACAGTAGTCTGCAGTTCTTTTATGGCTGTTTCGTGATTCAGTAATGCATTTTCATGACGCTAAAAAATAGGTTGGAAATGCTCACTAATCTGTGTTTTTACATCATTACAGACTTTTTGACATTTCTATTCAATTTTAAGTAACTCAGCAGTTAAACCCTAATGTGTTTGTTCAAACGTGGTGTCCAACTTTTGAAGCTGTTGCTGTAATTGTCTCTGGTGTTGGTCCTTTGTGTCTTAACTTTTGAAGCTTTTGTCCCATTTGTTGCAGTAATTGTAATAACAATGCACTGGTGTCTGAAACATGTACCTCAGTGCTATTCGGCAGTGCGTTTGAACCACAGTATTCGTATTCTGAAAAGCAGAAAATGTGTCTTGACTTATTTGAGAAAATGGCAAGGACGCAAAACCTGAATCTACAGTATTTTGATGATTGTGTCCTGTCACTTCGGATTCCTGACGCGAGCTGTTGCCGACAGATCGATCGATAATGCTTCCCTATTCACTAATTGTTTCACTGTCTACACCATTATATGCCACCCGCTCCATATCCCCATGCACAATTACCAACTTACTACTCTGAATGTCTGTTAATTCATTACATGGTGGTGCTGATAAGCTACGCTCATCGTCACTATCATTTCTCAATTTACTTTGGAGCCTAGTGTTAGGTTTTTAACACACCATAATTATCAAATATTTCACACGCTAACAAGAAAAGCACAATGTGAAGAGCAAAAATAAGAAAACACAACGTAGCACTGATAATAGTATCTAATTAATTGCAAGCACAGTTGCGAAATACTTGGTGCAAATCTACATGCATGTCACATCTGTTTTACTGTACAACAATGAAAAACTACAACTACAAAGAAGAATCTCTCTACAATTACATGCTAGCAGTAAACAATAGCTACACTAATTACACAAACTACAAGATAAAACCAGAAGATTCCAGTGAGGTATCCTGGCAGGGTCGCCATATGAAACGTCCCCTTTGAACAATTAATGAATTACTGTGCTTAAACTGACACACAATATTTTTAGTGCAATGCAATCTGACTTTCAAAAATCCCAACAAAAACATGGCCCTGACTAACATTAACCTATACGTTTCACAAATCACTTACCTCACAAAAATCTTCGTTACTCGAACTACTGCAATACAGCGAGCGGCAATACTGCCAGCTAAATAAACTGAAGAGACTAACTACTGATAGACATACTTAGCAAATGAAAGATTTTGACAGAGAACAGACAATGTGTTTACCTTAATAGTGTTCAAAAGTCATAATATATATTTCAGTTCAAGATATCCAGTATTACAATTTTCAAAACTCCACCATTTCTCTCCCCACATCCACCACTGCTGGCGGCTCACCTCCAACTGCGCAACGCTACGTGCTGTTAACATCCAGCTGCCCAACACTACAATGGCCAACAACAATGCAAACCAGCCACAGACTGCACACAGAACAGCCAGTGATTTTCAGAGTGCTACGTGGCGTTACCAATATCAAAACCTAAACAGCCTACTTACATATGTATCGCACAGAGCAGTTGTCTCTTGCGGCCCCATGCAGTGAACATTCTGTACAGGCAAAGACTGTACCGAAAACAGAGCAGATGAACAATGTCATGTGGACTGATCACAAATCAGGCGAATCACAATTCAGATCGTTCCACAAAGTTTAGGGTACGAAGCCACATAAATTCAGCCTCTTCTAATATTTCGGCTGATTACCGTCCAGCCATCTTCAGAGTGAGCGGAGGTGACTGACGCTGCAGCGCTTGGTCCATCCTTTTAAACCCGAGGACCGAACCACTGCGTAAAAGGACGGAGCAAGTGCGGGAGCGCCAGTCACCTCGGCTCGCTCTGGAGATGGCTGGACGGTGTTCAGCCGAAATATTAGAAGAAGAGGCTGAATATATGCGGCTGGATGCCAGAAACTTCATGGCAAAGTCTTTACACCACGAAAACACGAACATGGACAACAAATCAGATTGTACAGATGCTTTTGAGCATGGTAGTACACGTTAAATACATGTGCATATGCTATCAGCCACACAAAATGTGATGTGCGCACACACACTCAAACACAGTTTTTTTAAGGTGGTGGAGTGGCCAATATGCTGTATGTTACGTCTGAAATGTTTCGAAGACATGGTTGTCTGTCAGAGAGTTTCAGTATTTGGTGAGGCTGTGTCAAGAAAACTGCCAGTAACTGGAGTGAAATTTTTGTGGCTGCATATCAGGAAAGTGTGTCTTTGAAAACCAAGGTATGGGATTCTTCTTGTGTGTGACCTCTGGCAGTGAAGCTGCAGACAGAGTAGTAGTATTAGCTGCAACAAGCCTGTTCTGTAGTGGAGGTGAGCGACTTGTTAGCTGTAGCGTCATGATAGAAATGGAGCTGAATTCGAGAGATGAGTGTGACAAAATGTGACAACATAATTCTTTCAGAGGTTGTGTAATGCTATTTGTAAAGGACGATGAGTGAAGAATTTTTTATGAGGGCGTATAGAACTGATAAGCTGTAGCTTATATTGTAGGCTTGTTTCATGACACTTTCGTATTCACAACAGTTGTTTCCTCTTGCGGTTCGATTCCCGGCGGGGTCAGGGATTTTCTCTGCCTCGAGATGACTGGGTGTTGTGTGATGTCCTTAGGGTAGTTAGGTTTACGTAGTTCTAAGTTCTAGGGGACTGATGACCATAGATGTTAAGTCCCATACTGCTCAGAGCCATTTGAACCATTTTTTTTCCTCGTGCTGCAGTTTTCCTCGTTATGTGGGTGTGTTGTGTGTTTGTAGCAGAGAGTGGCAGTTTGTGTGTTTTGTGCAGGAGGCTCTCTGCAAAGACGAGAAACATGAGGCTGGTCCATGCGGCTGGGAAGAGGGCAGTGGGGCAGCTGAGGGCGCTGCTCGCCGCGGGGGCAGACGTTGGGGCGAGGGCCGGGCTTGAGGGGCGGACCGCCCTGCACTGGGCAGCGCGCAGGGGAGACGGCGAGGCTGCTGCTGGAGGCAGGGGCGGCGGTGGACGCCAGGGAGATCAAGGGCAAGCAGAGGACGCCTCTGCACCTGGCTGCAGAGGAGGGAGGAGCCGCTGTCGCGCGGCTGCTGCTGCGGGCGACCGCCGACCCCAACGCCAGAGATTGCAGAGGGTGGAGGCCTCTGCATCTTGCAGCAGCCTATGGCAGGGCAGAAGTGGCAGCTGCGTTGCTCGACGCGGGGGCCGACAAGGGGGCCACAACTGGTGATGATGGGGAGACAGCACTGGACATCGCCAGGGAGTCGGGCTACAGGCGGGTGGTGGAGATGCTGTCATGAGGCAGCCAGTACAACGAACTCTGTGCGAGAAAAGAGAACTGAAACAATTTGTAGAAGAGCAGTATTCACAACTTTTTAAATAAAGAAGCAAACAACTCAATCGTATTGTGACTCACTAATTTCAGCCCTCCTCAAGTACCATTCAGCACAAAAATACTCTAAGCAACGCTGTAGCAAAACTGAGACAACGCCAGATAACAACTGACAATCTATCTCTCAAGAAAAATGTCGTGAGTACTCTTCCAGATTAAACTTGGCAAAAGTCAACAGGTTATTGTGAACAAACACAACTGTTCTATAATATCTAATTGCTGAAAAGTATTTCACAGTAGTCTATAAGGTGCTGTATCAGACTACTTTAATTTGCAACGTACACTGTTATATGAGTTATGTCAACCGAATATTCGCTTCTGATATCACACTTACTTTACTTCAGCATATTCAGCATACATTGTATACTACCATACTCCCCGTGTCTAATTACAATGAGATATTAGTAGCAACATCCATCCCCCATAACGCGCCTGTCATCAGGAAATATACAGTCTGTCCACATTTAACTAAACACATTTAGAGCACAACCTCACCCCTCACAGTACCCCCACAGCTGTTTGTACAAATTCGATACTTCACCAAACTGTACTTTCTCTCTAGTTTGTTTAGGAGTCACCTCTTTTATAATCCTAATATAATGCAATCACCAGACAAACTGTGACCCTGTTGCAGAACAGTCCTTAAGGCCGTCATCGTGTTTTTGCAGTAGATCGTTAAAATTGCACTTACGAAGAGCATTTAAAAGACGCAGAAGAAGTCGCTCAGACCCAACATTCCCTTCATGAATCTTTTCAACACCAAAATTTCTTATCTGAGACCCTCCCTACTAACGGCTACACTCTAGGAAGATTCGTCGTTTTCCTTACGTCGTTGCACAGGAAACAACATGTTTGTGCTGTGTGTGGCTGCTCACAGTACACTCTAGTTTCTTACAGCTGTGTATTAAAATGGGAAACATTTAGTTAAAACTGTTCTTCCAGCTCTGGTTTAAATCGTCATCTGGTGCTTCATCAACAAATCGTTTTCTTCTGCCTTGCCGTTTGTCTCTGTCATCAATCATTACATTCAGTTCAGGTGATATTCCAATATTTTCTGCTACTTCACAACTTCCTGCGTAGATAGTATCCCAACATTTCTCAGTTGATTTAATTCTTCTCCGAGACACGTATTAATACTATTTGCATGTGTTGTAGTTTCTCTGGTTTGAAGTACAACTATATGTATGTTTATTCCAGATAATAATTTCAAATACTTCTGAATGCTCCTTAGTTCAATATGTTGCTCCCGCAGTCCAAGTTATTAGCAAGTTCAACCAGCCTTTGTAATCCTGGTAAATTCTCAGCAAATGGATGCATGGTGCCAACCCGCATAGACCATCTCGTTGCCGATATTTTCTTTTAAAACTTTCCATAGCTGCCACATCCATTTTAATCGAGTTTCTTAGAAACAGCAGCTGTCCTGAAAACAGAGGAGAAACGTCTTCGGGAAGTATCACAGTTATCTTGAGTGCTTCTTTTTCCCAGATATTCCCCATATGTGGCAGATATAAACTGACGTCTGATTTCTTTGTGTGCAACTATGACTTCCATCTCAGACACAATCTTACACACCTCCGCCATGATATTAAACGCTCTTTATGGAACTAAAACAGCGCAATCTTATGCCCCTTGCCGAAAATACGGAATGCACCTGACGCCCTTTGTCTGGTGTTGTCTGCTATTTCCTCACATTGGAACGGTACAGCACGCTTCAGCAGAGTGGAAACAGCCCATAACTCCACTTCCTTTCCTCGAATCGTCAAAAACGCCAGTATTCACTACTGGTAACTGCTCAATAATGGGACATCCTATATTCTGAAATGTGATACTATTTATTTAAACTTATGTTTGTGAATGTATGGTTGGTATCTGAGAAATTATTAAAATTTATTTTGCTATAGAGATACGTAAATCTACGTGCAGGGCAACAGATTAAGATTACATTTTGAGCGGAAGTACGTGAAGCACACGCTACACGAAGCAGAATCCAGGCTAGCCAGTAAGTCACTTCGCCTGCGAGAGAGCAGTCCGTTTTTACAAATGCTATTTCACTGCAAAACGACTCACCTTAAAATGTTGGCCCTGAATATTGTTAATTTTTATCTTTAGAGTTGCAAACAATCACTCTATCAGAACTGTTATTGTAATCATAGAGCAAGAGAACATAAAATTTTACACATCTCATCTTGTGTTAAAAGTGCTTGAAAATAGACAAAATATCAACTTTCTGAAATCTTTTAGCGATTTGAAACGGATTATAACGGATACATTCTGACAGTCACTGTACCTTACAGAGGGCATTAACTTTGCTGGTAATTACACTTGTTGGACTACCTGTGCAAACAGAAGGCTCGTCTGTTCTGCAACCTCTTACTACTATGATAATGATGGAACTGTCAAAAACCAAATTTCCTTTACCGCTCTTGATAACTATATTCAGCGCAAGCGGTATCTTATCAGTTTCCATAAAAATGTTTCTCCAGTACGCAACTCGCGATGTGTAGTTCCAGTATGCAGACACATTCATAAAGGTAAAGAATGAAAAATGCTGAACTAAAGTCCACCACTGATAAATGAGAACAAAGATTCCAAGTATAAGTGTGCGTTATTAAGCCACAATAGCAAAACACTCTTTCACAAAATTCTCGCAACTACACAGGTTAGCAAAATATTTCTTAATAAATTTCCCATGTACAGTTACTTTCCTTAACATGTGTTTCAATTTTAGGACAAAACCTTATGTTGCATTATGCAATTTCCCCTATAAGCTTCAGCCATACGCAATGTCATAACAATAACAAACTACACAGTTACAAATATACGAAATAGGAACTTGTTATCATTACTCGAAATATGTTAGTATAATATCCTTCTTAGCTAATGCTGTCTCCACCACACGGCAGTCCAGTTTTCAGCTGAGTACACAGCCAGACTGCCCTACACACCCTGCTACTGACTGGAAAATAAGTGACACCTGTGGTCTCGGGAACAGACCTACAACGAATATGGTTATGCCGATACTACAAGAGTTGAGTGCATTTGTCCCGTTCACAACTACACTCACATTCATGGTCCAAAGAACTTGAAAATTCACATAGCAAATAGGACAGCCCATTTCAATTTCTCACTAAAATGCCGACACGAGTTATTTCTGCATTATGGGCATTTTCCAAAAAGCGTGTGGCTCCAGTTTAGCGGAAATATCAACTGCTGAATCCAGTCGAGGGTGGAACGGACAGTCTACAGTAGAAATAGACCAACATTTCACCACCACTTACACACGTAATTTCATTGCCGCATTGTACACAGTGCAGGAAGGCCATCCTTGCATGAAATATTGCCCGGTTTCGGACGACAATTGTGAATTCTGTGTCTCTGGAGGGACACCCATACAACCGTACCTCTTTGAATGCACTGATTCTCGTCCACCTTCCCAAGTTAAGCTACTCTGGATGGGGAGCACTTCTTGGCTGTAGTTCAGTTTTTTCGCGTCCTCTGCTATTCATTCCCAATGTCCCAATAGGAACTCCAGTAAACATTTCGTATCACGTCACACGCAATCTTCCAGACCGTCGCCTTGGTACTGGGTGTTGCAAGGTATGAGAGGATATGGGAAAACAAATTGTGTTCTCCAGAATATTACGTGCGGTAGGAGAAAACCAACGGATACTAGGAACTGAAAGTAGTGCCATTAAGTAGATCTCATGTCCTACGTAATTCACGGCACACTCACTGCTTACACGTTTCGTAATTTATCCCTAGCCACAGCTACACAACCCCAGTTGGGGATAAATCTGTACCATCATCTGATGATCGTGATTTCTGTTCGAAAAATTCTTTGCATTCAATCTCGCCACACAAGTCATGGATAGCACTGTGAATGTTCGGGGCTTGCTATGGAGATTTAGGATAGATGCGAACTGATACATCAAAATTAAACACGCATCAAAGGCAAACACCAGTAAGGACTGAAGAATAAAATTGTTCTTAACCTCTCAGATGAACGTTTAAACAGTGCAGTATGTGGTTCGTTAGGACTGAAATACTCCAATAAACCGACTGCAGGTTCTCTGACACGAAGAAATCGTAGGCAGTTACTCTCGTAAAGAAATGGCCAACGATAGTGACGTAGATGACCAACAGATGTCTCCGAAATAAATTTAAGAGCTAAAATTTCCATGCCGGAAGTAGGACAAGCTTTGGTGCATTGAATGAAAGAACGTGCTAGTAAGTGTGTGGTAAGAAGTGCTTACATATTATTTAGTAGCCCTGATGGAAAGCAATTTCATGATATCCTTACTTATCGCGAAATATGTCGGCGGAAAAAGGAAGATGCAGAATAACGTGAAATCCGGTCATTAATAATCAAATGTACGTTATTTTATTGCTGTAGTTTCGGCCTTGGTAATCGAATTGTGAAACCCATATTGATCAATTTTTTGCGCTATAGTTGCATCTTCCTCCAAGAAGTATTGCTGTGATATGTTACTGGTACACATTCCGGCCATGTATCTAAATAGTACAATGGTTGCTTTGACTACAGAAAATAAATTTATCTTTAGTATCTGCTCCTCCCAAACATCGTGTCCCCTCCCCTTCGTTTTGAAGTTGTCCATACTAGAAACATTTACTACAATTTGGCGCGAATAATGTGTACCTAATGCTACAAAACCACACCCCCCACCCAGGGCTAACACATATGATGTGATAGAATTAATACTTACTCTTTCAGTAATGAAGTAAATTTTTTTAAGGAAACACATCTCGTACTCTGACCACATCTATGAATGACACGTAGCTAGTGGCCGACTGCTTCGTTCAGGCCAGTGCTTTGATATAAACATCGAAACTTGTAGTTAGTATCAAACTCCTGAAGCTTATGCACGAACTGTTCTGGAAGCCATAAGTTAAAGCGTATGCTGGATAAATGAGAGACTGACGAAAATGTTTTCAAAGTTAAATGTGAGTGCTGTTCTGGATGGAGTAGCTGTTGAGCACAGTATGGGATTTTCTCTGGGAGGGCTGAGTGCTCAGCAAGCAAGGGGGTGTCAAGGCAGGTACCATACCAGCAGATTTTGCCCAGTTGCCGTCGTAGTTCTGCCGGCAGCTCGCCTTCCCTGGAGTGGGTGACTTTGGACACTGGAGAGAATTTGAGGCTTACAAAAGGTGGACATTCTCAAATAAGTATATGATCTGTTATTATTCAGGAGAAGATGGTGGATCAAAACCAAGCATTTCAAATAATCACAGTGTGATGTGTCTAATAAAATGTCATTCATAGTTGTATCAATAAAAACAGCGAAGCTAGAGATTACAGCAAAACTGATAACATTTCAAATATTAATTGAGTTAAAAATGGCTCTGAGCACTATGCCACTTAACTTCTGAGGTAATCAGTCGCCTAGAACTTAGAACTAATTAAACCTAACTAACCTAAGGACATCACACACATCCATGCCCGAGGCAGGATTCGAACCTGCGACCGTAGCGGTCGCTCGGCTCCAGACTGTAGCGCCTAGAACAGCACGGCCACTCTGGCCGGTTTAAATGAGTTAGTCAGGTGCCTTGAACCATCTGCATGGATAACAGCTATCAACGAAACAACCAAAATCACAGTACATCCTGCTTTCGTGGATGGTAGGTTTTTACGTATTTTATTGTCAATCTATGTCGAACCATTAGACTATTTCATATTCACTCAGGAAAATAAAACTGCATGAAGTTGTTATCTATGTTGAGTATTTCACTTATTCTTACGTAATTTTCTTTGTTTCATGGCAAGAGATTGTACGCTAGATTTATATGAACACTGAAGGGAAGACCATTGCTACATCCAAAATTAAGTAGTGTACAGTAACGAAATTTCAAGAATAGATTTGCTCGAGGTAATATGTTTAAGCGATTAACATTGCAAGATACAGAGTGATGTAAATGTGAGATAAGCCATTGCAAAAGTGAGTTGCTGGTACATTAATAACTGGCGTAACCGCCAGAACGGCGAATACAAGGACGCAAACGTGCACGAATTGTGTTTTAGAGGTGCTGAAGGTCAGTTTGTGTGATGGTGGATTCAGGGACTGTTAATGCTGTTTGTGGATGACGCTGGAGTTGTCGTCCGATTGTGTCCCACGTGTGCTCGACTGCAAGCCACAGCAGCATGTCGACAATCTGTAGAGCATGTTAGCTTACAACAGCAGTGTGTGGGCGAGCGTTATCCTCTTGGAAAACACCCCCTGCAATGTTGATCATGATTGGCAGCGCAACAGGTCGAATCACGAGACCGACATACAAATTTGCAATGAGGGTGTGTGGGATAACCACGAGAGTGCTTCATACGAAATCACACCCCGGACCAAAACTTAGGGTGTAGGTCCAGCGACTCTAGCATGCAGATTGTTTGGTTGCAGGCCCTCAACTGGCCCCTACTGACCAACACACGGCCATGACTGGCACCGAGGCAGAACCAGCTTTCATCAAAAAACACAACAGACCCCCACCCTGCCCTCCAATGAGCTCTCACTTGACGCCACTGAGGTCGCAAATGGCGGCGGTTTAGGGTCAGTGGAATGCACGCTACAGGTCCTCTGGCTCGGAGCTGTCCTCGAAGTAACGGATATACAACACTTTGTTGTGTCACTGTGGTGCCTCCAGCGCGGGGTAGCCGCGCGCTCTGAGGCGTCTTGTCACGGCCCGCGCAGCTCCTCCCCTCAGATGTTCGAGTCCTCCTTCAGGCATGGCTGTGTGTGTCGTCCTTAGTGTAAGTTAAATAGTGGGTAAGCTTAGGGACCGATGACCTCAGCAGTTTGGTCCCATAATACCAATTTCCACTGTGGTGGCAACTGCTGCTCAGATTGCTGCTGCAGATGCATTACGATCTGCCAGAGCCATACGCC
This sequence comes from Schistocerca americana, assembly GCF_021461395.2. Classification (NCBI taxonomy): domain Eukaryota; kingdom Metazoa; phylum Arthropoda; class Insecta; order Orthoptera; family Acrididae; genus Schistocerca; species Schistocerca americana. The sequence goes on along the minus strand of NC_060129.1, from coordinate 134,671,825 downwards.
AATCACGACAGTCTTCCCTCTCGGCAGAGCCACGTGGCTGTTCGGAACCCTGTCTTCTGGCGACTGTGCATTCCTGTGACCACAGCTGCCAGGAACCACGCACAGTGTCTACATTCCTGCCAAGTCCTTCTGCAGAAGGAACATTCGGCGTCTCGTAGCCATATTACATGACCTCCTTCAAACTCGGAGGGGTGTTGGTAATGGCGTCTTTGTCGCCTTAAAAGCAACTCCCACTGCTAAAGGCAACTAACGCCCACGACCGCTACTGTTACGTCGCACGTTTGAAGCACACCTCATTTGCATCCTCATAGAGGGGCTACTGGCTCCACTCTTATTCTACTGATGCGACATGTGAGATGACTTCATCTTTCAGATGTAGGAACATGCTTGCTAACTGTCGTTCATGTCAGACAATTCCGTTTCGGTCTTTCGATTTTCTTTTTATATCTGTATGTTTATTTAAGGTGAAGTGTCAGTTTAACGAATAATGTCATTACTAGTGTCAGTATTGTCAGCCAGTAATCTTTTACTTAGAATTCGTGCCTAGTTGGTAGCATTTTGGCACAGAAATGGTGGTCAGTTTTGTGCATTTTATGACAATGTAAGAAAGATGCGCCGAAACACTGGAGGAGCTCTTGCAGAACGGGGTGTTGTGTGAATCCAATGAAACAACGTGGCGAACAGCACCGAATTTAATGTTTTAACCAGGAGCAATAAGCAACCAGCTGCAGAAAAGAAATTTGATTTCTGGCCCATCTTCAGGATGGTATACTTGTCACATTGTTTGCAGGTGTCATCAGTGAGGTGCATACAGCAAAACGCAACTGGTTGCACATTATTTCGTTAGAGCACCGAATTTCTCCCCGCCACAGACACAAGTAAACAGCATGGTTAATCAACGACGTTCACGTATCGTAACTTTCCTAGCAAAAGGATGTCTATGAGCTCAGCTTTCGGATGAGGTTCAGCTTGCGATTTGGGCGTTTGGGAGTTATAGCCCTGACAGCAGCAAATATCCTCCACCAGTTTAATGCTATTATTTTTCTGGGGCAGCTGTTATCTGAACATGGAGCATTTTACATGAGTGAGTAAGTGGCGCAGCGCCAAGCCCGTTGGCGCTGTGGGGTATACCTACCACCTGTCACACCCCACAAGTAGACTCCATCTCCTCTCCAGCCACACACAGTCTCTATATTCCTCAGAAATGGGGCCGTATTAGATGCAAGGATGACCTTTTGCTGCTGTGAGGAATGCGTCAAAGAGCATACGTCCGCAACTGAAGATGAGCTGAACACGAAAAATAAACAAATAAATACATTGGAGCCAACAGATAGAATCATCGATATCTGGAGAAATGGCAATAGGAATGTTGTTGCAATTCTAACACGGTTCTAGGCGCTACAGTCTGGAGCCGAGCGACCGCTACGGTCGCAGGTTCGAATCCTGCCTCGGGCATGGATGTGTGTGATGCATCAGGTTGGTTAGGTTTAATTAGTTCTAAGTTCTAGGTGACTGATCACCTCAGAAGTTAAGTCGCATAGTGCTCAGAGACCAATTCTAACACGTCACGCTTTTCTTCCTCTTTCATCTGTAAGGTCGCTATAATTTCGCATCTTACAAGCACCCATCCACATTCTTTGTCACTGATCTACAAACACAATTAAGTATCATGTTGCACCTCTTATATATGAATATATCAAGGAGACCGACATTGCCACATACGCCTTGGAAATAACTGTTAACGCTTATTGAATGAAAAGTGATGCAGTGTCTTTATTATCAGAACGGCGTAATGAATGATTGCCTATACTAGTAGAGGTTGGAACGACAGTGGAAATGAAATGGCAGCAGGAACTGAAGCCCTGGGTGGAGGGCCCCCACAGGCGTGGTGGTTCGGCTCCGCACAGGAAGTGCCGAGACGGACAGTCTGGACACCTGAGCGTGAAGGCACAATACAGGGGCGACCGGCCGCTATTGAGTAGGGCCAGAAGGGTAACTGGATAATACTTCCGAACTCTACAAATCTTGGACGCAGGTGAGGGGAACGAAGAAGCGGCATCCCGGAAACCACGCAGTCTGGGTTATTTCCAAGGATTTTTACTCAGAAGCCTACCATTGTATGAGTATAAGCATTTCCTCGTAAACTTTCCGCGCTGGACGACAAAATAGTAAAATATGATTGGTCGGCGCTCGGAAGAATTTGTAGAGAGGTAAAGTATTCCGTAGTTTCGGGAATATGATTCGTTTGTGGAACTACGATGGTGGGGAACTGAGCCTTGCTGGGAGACCAGCACTGGAGAGACGAGGTCTTCCGTTGTGAGCGCCCAAGTGTGACGTTCGGTCGAAATCAGCTTTGTTGGGACAGACGGACTTGCTGTCTTTCCTCTCAGGAGAGTTTATACTTAGAACAGTTAGGCACTGTACTGTTGCGAATCTATACGATTCTGGACTTCACCTCTAGGTTGGAAGTCGTCATTGAGTACGCAGCGTTCAGTGATTGAGAGCACTTCCTCTGCCTATACTTACGTTGCGAAGTTATCTGAACTCTGTCATTGTGGCTGGGAGTTCACATTTCTCGTCTGTAGAACACAGAGAGGGGAAAACAGTATTATATTTGGCAGAGGATCGCCTTGTGCCGTCCTAGTGTTTGAATGAGTTTATTTGTGGCTGGAGTTCTTCCATCGTCACAGACGAGTACGAGAACCATCACTTCGACGCACTGAATGCAGTACACACGGTGATATCGAAAATTGCTTCAGCTTATTAGGGCAATAAAAGCTAAACAGCTGTGATCACTTTAGCTTATATGCACTGAGGTTCCACACCACCGTAGATCATCTTTGAAAGCAGTGTCTTCTAAAGTTTGGTACATACATGATGTCAGTCATTTCACGTTATTGGTATTAGGTCGCATTAGTAATTTTAGTTAGGAAATGTAAACTTTGTAATATAAAGTTTTTTATATACAATAAATATATAAGCAGGAACAACGTTTATCATTTAGTAGTATTAGTTGTCTTATTCATTCATTTATGTTTACGTTGTAATTTACATGTTAAATTCCATTAAGAAATCCTAAGGTCTGCTTCAAGGGGTAGTCAGACAGGGCGAAATCTTCATTTTAGCGTTTATTATTTTCCGTTGTGCACGTTCATTTAAACCTCCCTCTAGTATTATCTTGGATATGGCTTACCCTGCCAGGATCCTACTTATGCCCTTTCGATAGTAGTCATAAAGTGGTTTGAAACCTGGGAAATTTTCTAAAAGTCTTTATTTCCATTTAATGTTTAGGTGTTGTTGATAGTGATCACCAGCTTGCGTGTATAGTTTGCAGTGGCAAATTCACGCAATAACATTAAAGATAATGTTTGTGAATTTTAATGTATTTCTCTTCAGAGGCGTTGCGCTTCATCCCACTGGCTGCAATTCACTGATATTCACGTAGTGTATTTATCGTTGTTTTTTGCTTGTATTGTAAAGACACTGCTCGTTCATGGCTGGTTCAAATGGCTCTGAGCACTATGGGACCTAACATCTGTGGTCATCAGTCCCCTAGAACTTGGAACTACTTAAACCTAACTAACCTAAGGACATCACACACATCCATGCCCTAGGCAAAATTCGAACGCGCGACCGTAGCGGTCGCGCGGTTCCAGACTGAAGCGCCTAGAACCACTTGGCCACACCGGCCGGCGGTCGTTCATGACGTAGCCATTAGTTTAACTTCCTTGTTGTACATATTTTATGTTACATGCCCGTTACATAATAAATGTGGGTTGTGTAGATTGTGTACCTTTATCAGAGAACTGTTATCAGGGGTCAGTCCATGTTAACTAGGGTGAAAGCGCTCCAAGTAGCACAGCAGAGTACTAGAAATGGCAGATACACGGGGTAGTCAAGAAAGCCTATGGGATGAGAAAGAGTCAGCTATGTTAGCAGCAAAAGGCACTGGTCAGGAGAATACCGATCCAAGGGAATGAGGATGATACACACAGTCAAGCCCGTGGTGGGCAATCTGATAGCGAAGATGAGGAACAGCGACACACTGAAGCAATCATAAAGATACGGGAGTATTATGTATGGAGTCCAAGTGAATGCTGAACAACTTAGATTTGTGGTACATCGCCGTCAGTGACATCGTCACGAGTCAGCATATAAGGGGCGTGTGGTAATGACTCTTTTGAATACCAACAAGTGGAAAGGGAAAAGGGGAGCAGTTCATGTAAGAGTAGTGGAATGCAAAGTCACAACAGGAGAGAAGATTTAGATAACACAGATGTGTTGGGCGTCCTTAATACCTAAAAGCAATTGGAAGTGAAATGGAAAATAAAATTCAAAGCGTTAGTGCTGAAATGCTGAAGGTCGTGTCTGAATTGGAAGAGCAAATAAAAAAAGGGAATGATGAAGTACGCCCAGAAATGGGAAGTAAAATTCAGGAGGTCAGCTCTGAATTGGGAAGTTAAGTAAGAAAGGGGACCGACGAAGTACGCTCAGAAATGGGAAATAAAATCCAGAACGTTAGTGTCGAAATTCAGGCAATAAAACATGAAACGAGGGAAGTGAAAATGAGGCTGTGACGCTCAGAACAATACTAGAACGACGGACAGCGGAAGTCAGAAGAACCGTGATCGAGGCGCGATTACTAGCGAGGGGCGCAAAGCGGATTACTATTGAAACATTAGAGAAGACTGAAAACATGACAAAGACAGGTAGAGAGGTGCATTAACGAAGTTGCAGAGGCGCGTGAGACAAGTAGAAATAACGCAGCTGCAAAAGACAGAAATTGCACCAAATAAGGCGTTGACTGTGGAGCTCTCCCAATTTAAACAGAACATAGAAAGCGAAATTAAACAATTATCTCAGGAAGTCAGATCGCAACCAAGACAGACAAAAATCACCTCCCGGAAAAGAAATAGTAGGTAATTTGGAAACAACAGAATGTGAAAGAGCCAGTTCAAACTCTTCACGATCACGTTCAAGCCCAGACATTATTAGAATGTGCTCCAATGTAAGAGTTGCTCGCCAACTAGAGACTGAAAGCGTATCTGCAGAGTGACGAAATATCACTAGAGATATGGACCCCGCATCCACACAGAATACGACTGGATCGAAAATTGCGAACACGGAGAAGAGCAATGAAATGTTTCAAGTGCTTAATTGTTATCCGTTAACGCGCAACACGGAACATTTTTCCAGCGAGGACAACGTGACAGAGAATAGAAGAGGGGATGCCCAAAGTACAGGGTTATTACAAATGATTGAAGCGATTTCACAACTCTACAATAACTTTATTATTTGAGATATTTTCACAATGCTCTGCACACACATACAAAAACTCAAAAAGTTTTTTTAGACATTCACAAATGTTCGATATGTGCCCCTTTAGTGATTCGGCAGACATCAAGCCGATAATCAAGTTCCTCCCACACTCGGCGCAGCATGTCCCTATCAATGAGTTCGAAAGCATCGTTGATGCGAGCTCGCAGTTCTGGCACGTTTCTTGGTAGAGGATGTTTAAACACTGAATCTTTCACATAACCCCACAGAAAGAAATCACATGGGGTTAAGTCGGAAGAGCGTGGGGGCCATGACATGAATTGCTGATCATGATCTCCACCACGACCGATCCATCAGTTTTCTAATCTCCTGTTTAAGAAATGCCGAAAATCATGATGGAAGTGCCGTGGAGCACCATCCTGTTGAAAGATGAAGTCGGCGCTGTCGGTTTCCAGTTGTGGCATGAGCCAATTTTCCAGCATGTCCAGATACACGTTTCCTGTAACGTTTTTTTCGCAGAAGAAAAAGGGGCTGTAAACTTTAAACCGTGAGATTGCACAAAATACGTTAACTTTAGGTGAATTGCGAATTTGCTGCACGAATGCGTGAGGATTCTCTACCGCCCAGATTCGCACATCGTGTCTGTTCACTTCACCATTAAGAAAAAATGTTGCTTCGTCACTGAAAACAAGTTTCGCACTGAACGCATCCTCTTCCATGAACTGTTGCAACAGCGCCGAAAATTCAAAGCGTTTGACTTTGTCATCAGGTGTCAGGGCTTGTAGCAATTGTAAACGGTAAGGCTTCTGCTTTAGCCTTTTCCGTAAGATTTTCCAAACCGTCGGCTGTGGTACGTTTCGCTCCCTGCTTGCTTTATTCGTCGACTTCCGCTGGCTACGTGTGAAACTTGCCCGCACGCGTTCAACCGTTTCTTCGCTCACTGCAGGCCGACCTGTTGATTTCCCCATACAGAGGCATCCAGAAGCTTTAAACTGCGCATACCATCGCCGAATGAAGTTAGCAGTTGGTGGATCTTTGTTGAACTTCGTCCTGAAGTGTCGTTGCACTGTTATGATTGACTGATGTGAGTGCATTTCAAGCACGACATACGCTTTCTCGGCTCCTGTCGCCATTTTGTCTCACTGCGCTCTCGAGCAGAAACCTGAAGTGCGGCTTCAGCCGAACAAAACTTTATGAGTTTTTCTACGTATCTGTAGTGTGTCGTGACCATATGTCAACGAATGGAGCTACAGTGAATTTATGAAATCGCTTCAATCATTTGTAATAGCCCTGTAATGGTAGACCGGAAACTTTAGCACGAAGTCAGAATGTGATGGGCCGAGCGGGGAGAAACTCTAATGAAATTTTCGATTTTATGCATTTTATCTCTGTACGAAAATTTCAGCATTACAAAGACGAGGGTAATGTTTTACACTCGAAAACTTTTCTTGGTCAAATTGATTTATCATTACCTCACTGTACTTCGTATCTTCACATAGCGAGGGAACAACGGCCGAATGCATGTGGGACATTGCAAAACCTCACGTCATGCCATGAGTTTCGTGACGCATTTTTAGACAAATACTGGTCCAAAGAGACACAGGACAGGATCTAATGATGAGCAGAGACTTGGAGAGTTCAGGATTCCATAGTCCAGTGAAGGTTTTCGAAGACTTGACCAAGAAAATCAGTATTTGGACGACCCATGCACACCAGCTGAGATAAGACTGTGATAGATGAAGCTGCCAATTGCCTACCCGCAAACGCTCGTCGACCGATGTGGTGTAGAAGACTTCCAAGAGTATCTTAAGAGAGTTGGAGTTCGCTTTCAACGAGCAGCAGGCGGGAGAAAAACGTAGGCAGAGAGACGCGCAGGGCGAAAGAAGGGAGAACAGCGAAGGGAATAATAGAGGCCATAATTAGCAAAACAATGTAAATCGTCCGCACCATGAAAACATGGGCGCGAGAGATCGTAGTGGGAATAACGGGCAGTGGAGAAACTATGGCAGAGAATGTAGGCAACAAAATGGCCGGAGATAGGAGCCACAAAATTATGGCGCATCATGGGGCGACAATAGAGAAACCTGTCACTGGTCTGACCGAGGATGGGGTGGACTGGACAACAACAGGAATTGGAAACAATTGATTGAAATTAGACCACCTAACCCTGGGAGAGTACGCAAAAATAACATTGAAAATGAACAATGACTAGGCCAGACGACAGACACTAGAGAAAATGCGCCCATAAACCGTCTCGGAAGTAATAAAATAATGTTGTAGATTATGAGGACTTAGGGAGATATTACTTGATGAAAAGGAAACATTACCTAAACAGGAAATCTATCTGGTGGTAACAGTACAAATTGGAGGAATTATGGGTACTGCTGTAATAGATATTGGAAACGAACTCTCAGCTATTTGAGATAGGCTGTTCGCTAGATGCAAGAAGTCAGTTAATCCACCTATGCTCACAGTACACAAAAACAAAGGTATGAGGTGCGTTAGTTGGAAAGAGTATGGAAATATCTCAACAAATATGTCTAGATTTTGATTGCCAAGGACACCATATGACTGTAAATCTGTTCATAATACTGAAACTAACATCTGACGTAATATTCGATGTAGATTTTCTTTCAGTGCAGAAAGCTATCATCGATCTAGGATGGTTATAATATTTTCATGCACCACCGCACTGTTGATGACTTGTTCAATTTAGACATGGCTCTAACTAGTACGATAGAGAGACTAAATAGATGGTGCCCATATGTTCAGGCAGTATACACCGACATCATTAACTGGCTTCACACATGTAGCATCCACATAGATGATATAGAACATTGTTTTAGTACGTGTATAACACCAGTGCCCAAGTATTGTGCTATTCCTCGAATAAGTGTTGAAAATGTTAAACTCAAATATACTGATCGAATACCGGACTATTGTAATTCACCCATAACATTACGAGATATACATGCTGAATTTCAAGCTTACAAGAAGTAGGTATTTTCCAAATACTGTACTTCTGCTGCACCGCTTAAAAAAGAGTGTACTGATTTTTTCTCATGCTGATCATATTTGTAAATATTTTAATAAATAAATATATTATTTTATAATATGAAATAAAATAAAAATCAGAGTTGATGAGAGGGCAATGAAGCTCAAATTCCAGTTAGCTGTTTAAAACTACAATTCACAGGGAAGGGAAGGGAAGTTCGGAGGGAAGAAAAATTAAAAAAAGATACTGACAATATAGCACATTTCAAGGCCGAACGTGAACATGTTAATAAAATTAACGGTAGGATTGATTCGGAACTCGAGAATCTGTATAACATAGACAATAAGGATATATAAGGGTTGGAGCTTGAACTCAAAAATAATGGAGGACGAAGGTGTAATTGAGGCCGCGAGATCTGAGTGCAATAGTCCACTACGCATAGTAGACAAAAAGAACGGTGGAACTCGACTGGTGTTAGACTCACGGCAGATAGATACCATTATTGTGACAGAGACGGATCGCCCTGAAAGGCTTCCGGAGCTCCTTCAAAGATTTCATGGAGTTTCGGTGTTTTCCTCACTTGATTTGGGATCGAGCTTTTGGCAGATAGAGCTCGATCCTGAATGCCAAAAATACACTGCCTTTATTGCCTTCGTAAGGTGTTTTCAATTCAAAAGGCTCCATTTTGGATTGAATATATCTTCAGGTGCATTTATCAAGGGTTTTAGCAAAATATTGAATGAAGAGTTAAAAGAGAAGCTCACGTGTTGTCGACGACATATTGATAGCAGAAAACACCTGGGGGAGACAAAAAAGAGGAAGTGTTAAGCAGTTTGAAAAGGTATGGGGTAACCGAAAACATTGAGAAGTCTTTTTTTGGTAGCAGTAGGGTTAGCTTTCTGGGACACGTTATAACAGGAGAAGGGATTAGTCCCAACCCAGAGAGGATGGCGGCAATTACAAAGTTTACCACTCTTACAACCAGAAAACAACTGAGAATGTTTCTAGGAATAATAAATTTTTACAAGAAGTTTATCTTTGTGAAAACATTAGCTATTCCCCAAATGTGGCAGTTGACAGGAAATTGAACACCCTGGGTGCGGGATGAGTGTGCTAACCGAGAATTCAATAATTTGAAGGCAGCACTCGTCACTGATCCTATTTTATCACATCCTGACTTATCACAAGATTTTTGTATGGCCTCTGGCAGCGTGAAAATCGGTCTGGGTGTTATGGTGTTTCGAGAGTCTGAACAAGATGGCAAATTAGTACAGAGAACAATAGCCTTTGGTAGCAGAGTACTATCCGAAAGTGAAAGAAATTACTCTGTTACCGAACTTGAAGCCCTTGCAATAGTATGGGGATTTAAAAAGTTTAGATACTTCCTATTTGGTAGAAAAACAAAAGTCTATATGGACCATAGGGCCCTAAAATTTCTCCTAACCGCAAAACTTCCGCATGGAAGACTAGAGAGATGGGCATCTGTGCTTCAGGAATACCAGTTTCCAATGGTCTATGTACCTGGTCCTACAAACGTCATCGCTGATGTCCTGTCCCACTCACCTATTGGTATAACAGAAGAGACGGCTAAAGCATTAGAAGAAGAGCACGTTTCGTTGTGCTGCCTCAACGAGTGGCATTTGAAAATTTCGTTACTGGAACGATGCAGAATATGTAGAATGTGCAGGACAAGAATCCAGATTTAGTGAAAATAAAAGAAAAATGGAAGAATAGGACGCAGGCCCACATAAGACAGCACTATCTTTTGAGAAAAGGCATTCTGTTTTATAGGGCAAACGTTAATGATTCGCTGTCGGTGGTGTGCATACCAAATGCGTCAATAAACAAGCTTATATGGTATACACACCCAAGTTACGCACATTTAGATCCTCAAAAATGTTTTATGAAAATGAGGAGTGTCTGCTGCTTTAAAAACATGGTGAAACGCATCCGGAAAGTACTAGCCATCTGTAAAAGCTGCTAACAGGCGAAATCCATAACTAGGAACCCATGCCCCTTTATACCCAATTATTCCTGAGCAGCTAAGGCATATGGCAGCGACGGATTTAATGGGACCATTATCCAAGACACCGAGGGGCCATCAATATATATCGGCAGTATTGGAGCTGAGAGCCAAATTTCTGGATTTCTGGCGCAGACGCCACTGGAAAGGGCGACTGGTGCAACTGTAAGTAGGGCCTTGTGCATACTTCATAAACCAAGTGTGAAGTCTAGACTGTTATCTCAGATAATGGACCTCAGTATAAATCTGAGGTATGGATAAGAACACTAAGTAGGTATATTTATTAGTAGGTTTCACCTGAGTCTGAACCCCGCAGAAAGACCGATGAAAGTTTTCGGTAATTTATGTAGATTATACTGTGGAGTGAATCATGCTAGCTGGGATGCATGTCTTAAAGATTTTCAGGATGTGATAAAGGAGCTTCCTCACAGTATTACACTGATGCCAGCTATGATGGTTCTGGAGAACAGGGAGTCTCCAGATAAAATTTTAGGACTAATCGATTTTCCACAAAGGACGCGCCGACAATATAAAGTCATAGTGGAGGAGGCTTTGCACAATATTCGGGTCACTGGAGAGAAGCGTAAGGTGCGCACAGACCAAAAGGCGCACCTAACGGAATTTGTAGTCGGACAAAAGGTCTTAGTTAAATCGTATAGGTTGTACAACAAACATATGAAGCTATGTCAAAAGTTCTTCAAGAGATACAGCAGCCCTGTACGAATAAGAAGACTAGCACATGCAAATACGGTTGAAATTGAGTCTGGAAATTTTTGGAACTCCATCACGTGAGCCATATCAAGCCATTTATAGAATAAGTAGGGAGAATTGAAGGGAGCTTGTATGGCAAAAGTATAGTATCGTATATAGATAGCAATTAAGTTAAGTATTACACTGAAGTTATTTATAGATTTATCAAATTTTCTGCAATATTATCAGATTAAAAGAGGTACTACAGTACATGAAAGGGCAGGATGTCGTGGGTAAGAAAATAAGGGTACGCTTCTTTGTGTAGACTATAACTACGTGAACAACAAAATGAGTGTACAATTTTAGGTGTTCAGAGCTTATGATGTACTATCTGTCCACAAAGGAATAAAGTAAAATTGAGAAACATGTGGTACTGCAAAAATGTTGAAAAGTTGCGGTGCAGTGTAGGGGTTTTTTAAAAAACTCGTTAGCACTGAATGAAGCAAGCTGCAAAATTAATGAACACCTACCTCGGTACAGCGTTCGTTCACCATCCATTTCTCTGCGTTCGTAGGTACTATGTAGACGATGTTAAAAGTAGCATTGAACAAAACCATCGTTCATACTTACGATTGCAAAGTCCGCGTAACTCAGGTAACAAAATAAACCTGTAAATCTAGTAATAGCGGGCAAAAGTGGATGCTTCCTGCCTTCATTGAAAATGTCCGCTTATCGATACTAACGTTTTTTTTTTCGGTCTTTTACTTATGGTGTCAACAAGCCCACGTTTAAGTCGATCCCACATCCACTACTAGTTCATGCAGCTTAGGCAACACAGCCAGAAATGTGCGAACTCCATCCCAAAACATTACGAGATTAATGCAGTCTATGTTATGCTGCGAAATAAGTTTCACATTCGGTCCTTTTCAGTGGATTCTTCAAAGGAAGATGCTCACAAAAAAATGTTCTGTAAACGCATACTGAACACGCCACGTAGAATTCTTCACAGAGGCCGATAGTTACACACGGTTTTCTCTACAACAAACACTCCAAAGTCTCCCAAAAGTTCACAGAACTGTCCGTAACTGCATCTGTTTGCACAGCGATATAAACCGAAAGCGAGGTAACAGTCACTTACTTCTTCATTTTACAAGTAACTTTTTCGGACACGTCTAACATGACCTCCTCGCCCGGCAGCTAGGCTGCGTCTCCCCAGTGCCGTTGCTTACTGCGGCATACAACTCCTTCCAATGCGCGGGCAAGACTTTACTCTGGTTGACTGATCAAAACGAACAGCCAATCAGATCAATCTTTCAAGGCCATATTCGCGCGTAAACTGTTTTACTCCAATTAACATTCGCAGATGCGTTTACGTCACCTCATTCTGAAAATATTAGAAAAATGTTCCACCAAACCAATCGAAACGAAAACTAAGAGAAAACTATGCTTGAAATATGCTTTAGAACTGATTATCTTCTAATTACCTTTCTGGCTGCCTTATTACAAAAGCAAACGCTCGTAGCAATATGTCATCCGCCAGTGAGGGGCATTTACAGTTTCCATGACATCCTGGTGGCGTAACACTTGCTTGTTACACAAGGTGTAATGCAATGTAGAACTTAAATTTGACGTATCCCACATACACACTCACAGTCACTCTCATTTACTCTCACCGTAACACAAAAAATATTAACTTTTAAACTATTATTTTCATTACGAAAGAAAAATTATCGAAAGTTTAGAATTGATAATCTTTATGAAGTAAGTACTGTTTTCAAGTAACAAAAGAAATTTAAACTGTTACTGTTCCTATCTGAATTTACTTTCTTGAGTGTTGGTTAAGTAATTTTAAGGGGTTTTTTATATCTCCGAAACTATTTTATAGCGGCATCAAATTTTGAAACAAAGTTCGTCTGAATAACAAAAGATCATGTATCAAATTTGGAATGAAGCAGTTAATATTTAACATAGTTATTTAGTTTCTTAGGTGAGGTGAATAACTGATTTCAGAACGCACCACAGTGAGCATTCTCACGGTCCGCTTTAGTGACGGGTGTGGCTAAGACACATACGGCAGGCCACATGCCAGCCAGTGCCCAATACTACTATACTGCAGGCTTCCAAAACAGCTTGCCATAACGTAACAAACTTACTGCAAAAATCTGCAGTCGCGTAACAGCTAGAAAGCTACAGTGGGAATAAGAAATAATTGTTAACCAATTGATGTAGAACGTATTAAGAGAGAATGTCAATTGTTAAAATTTTATAAATAAGTGTCTATTTTACATGTGTAGAATGGGATCATAAATGAGTGACTTGCTAATAGGGTCTGTGGTGACACACAAGTGTGTCGTCCAAGTACGTTTTTGTCTCCATTCAGAGAAACGAGAGTTCAATAGGTGACCAGCTCCACGTGCATACACGAGAGCGCATCGTTATTTGTATGGGAATGTTGTATTTATGCTGTTCAAAGAGATGGAATAATTGTGTACATGGTGGCCAGTTCTTCAGAGTTCCGTATGAGCGCACCGAAATATTAATTGAGTGTTATAGCGACATGAAATGGAAGTTTAATAAGGGGTTATAGACACGTAAAATGTAATAAAAGACATCAAGAATGCTGAAAGTTCAAAGCACATGAAGTAGATGGTAATACATAAGGTGTTGATGAGCAGTGATTTTACATAATGTACTAAAATCTTTATATTTGCACGTACCACTAGTCAAAATAAAATATAACCTTAGGAGCCAAAATAGGAAGAGAACACCACAGAAAGATAATAGCAGCATCTCCAGGAGAAAGGACAGCGGCAGAGAAGCTGTTACTGAGTAAAACCATGAGAAATGGCTCTGAGCACTATGGGACTTAACATCTATGGTCATCAGTCACCTAGAACTTAGAACTACTTAAACTTAAGTAACCTAAGGACATCACACAACACCCAGTCATCACGAGGCAGAGAAAATCCCTGACACCGCCGGGAATCGAACCCGGGAACCCGGGTGCGGGAAGCGAGAACGCTACCGCACGACCACGAGCTGCGGAAAAAACCATGAGATAAAGTACGTGAAAGTAGGATAAAGAAACTAGCACTGGTTTATACTATACTTGCTATGTAGTTGATGACTGCCCACAGGAAGCAAGCTGAAGCATGAAATGAAGTAGAGATACACCTAGTCATTCATTTGTGTATGCTTGTGTGTGCAGACTTGCACTTAGTTGTTCACAGATATCACGTCGTCATCCACGACGAAACCGAGAGCCATGAGATCAGACGATCTTGTGATACCCAACAACAGAGCAGTTTTCTTTGAGTACTGCGGTAGTTAGACTTATATAAACATCCTGCTGCCAGTAATTACCAGTAGTTAACAAGTAGTTTGCAGTTATTAACATTGGGCCTGGTGATGATTATAATTCTATTAGTGTATGAACAACTAATGAATATGTGTTTTTATAGGTATACAGGTACTGACAGATATTTAATAATTTATTGACATAGTAATGGTCTCTTAAAATTAACATTAACTTTGTGCATGAAATTTTGATCATAACAGTAAATACGTGAGCATCTTGGCTGATCGTACAAATAGAACAATAATAAATGTAAATATAAATGACCTCACTAGAGAAGGCATCTTAAAATTTTATATTTCATAAATGTCAATAATATTGTGTTATGTATTGTATAGTATTTGTTGTAAATTGGAAACCAAATGTGGACATTAGTGGGCACAGCATGCACAAAAAGCTTTGTGGGACACACTGGTAGCAATAATGCGGTGTGCAGATGGAACAGAGCAGAAGCAAGGAACACCGTCAGCCATGTCGCGGCGGGCACGGACGTCGGCTGTTGGTCGGCTACCTGGAGACCCCGGGTGGCGGACAATGGCACCAGGTAACGTGGCCGGGGCCGCAGAGGTGGTACTTAAAAACGGCCCCTGATGACTTGTCTCCACTGTTGTACTACACGATGGAGACGAGGTAAACCATTTGCACACATAATACCATCAGTTCAGCCTGCAGCACAACTGCTAATAGCTGTACGGAACTGTCAACTATGTTTGGTTTTCTTCTGCGGTCCTCTGCCAGAGAGAGGCTGATAAACATCATGATCTGTAGCAGTCAGTCATCTGGCATTGACTCCTGAGGAATCTGATCTCACACGAGGACACAAGTTCCATGTACAGTGTCACCAAACACATAACCTACCCATCCACAATTATCGATATCTTTATTCAAAATACAATAGTTATATCAAGAGAAAGAAGCGACATGAAGAAGAGGAGGAACACAAATATAGCAAAAGAAGAAACACAAAGAACTGAAGACTAGATACAATTACACTTCTCTTAGCCGATGCAGAAGAATTCTAGGTGACCTATAAAGATCCTACTTCACTGTACCTTCCACATACTGTGTGCAAGTTCCACAACAATCTTGGCTGTTTCAAAACATACACCCACTTACCTGGCTGTACATTCCGAGGTCCATTCCACGTCATCAACTCTGCGAGAGGCTGGTAACCTGACGTAATCAGCAATGGGCTGAGGGTCCAAAGGCTGACTTGTAAAGGCAACATGTCCGATCTCAAATAATCTTTGCATCCTAAACTTAAAAAAAACTTGTTGATTCTATCCCCGTACACAAATGAAGAAGAAAGTGTGTTGTGAAATCAGAATCAGTGTGTGACTCTTGATAAAAAGATGCATAATCTAGTGAACACTGAAAAAGTCCACCCAAAAAATTAACACTTTCAGATATCTTTCATTGTGTAAACATTTTGTACTTATTTTTCAGAGTGGTCTTAAGAAAATAGTTGTGTATGTATTCATGTAAAAGTATTGTTTGACATTCTATTTGATAATGATGTGATGTCCTTCACTGTTTCTATATATTTGTATATTTCCAGAATTTTATTTGTGTATGTATTTATGTAAAATTATTGTTTATTTCCTTTGTTAATGATGCTATGGGTTTTTAATGTTTTTATGTATTACATAATATGCACTGTGGACAAACACTTAAGTTTAAATTGGTGGTCAATCCGAACTCTTATTACAAATATTAATCGGCACAGTAAATGTAAATGCAGTTTGTCAAAGAACGCGTTAGAACATAAGATTTTTGAACTGTTTAAGTGGTATACACCTTAGGGAAACACTAGACTTGGTAAATCAATTTGTGAAATGTCTTGTGGATGGATGAATGACAGAGAGCGTGGGTCTTAAGAAAGATGGGAACTGCCATTTCCTTAAACAGAATAAAAATTTTGTAACGTTATTTAAATTTCTTTTGATATTGTATATTACAATTTTCACATCTCAGAACAGTATTCCTAAAATAAGGAGTAGACAGATTATAATAAAAATGTTATAAGTACATTTATGGCAGTAAACCCACGAATGAATGCAGAATAACTGTAGATGAACGTATCATGATTCAAGTGTTCCTCTGCCCATACATTCTTATTAGTCCTCTTGAACAGACAATTGATGGTTATATGATTTTGTACTGGGTGAGATAATACTATAAGAATTACACGATCCTAGTACAAAATAGTTCTTTAGGTGGGGGTATTGTAAGGTGACTATAATTTCCCTCCTTACAACCACCCATCCACATTCTTTGCCATCATCTACAAACACAATTAGGTATTATGTGGTAGGTTGTACAAAGTATACAGGGTGAGTCAACTAACATTACCGCTGGATATATTTCATAAATCACATCAAATACTGACGAATCGATTCCACAGACCGAACGTGAGGAGAGGGGCTAGTGTAATTGATTAATAGAAACCATAAAAAAATGCACGGAAGTATATTTTTTAACACAAACCTACGTTTTTTTAAATGGGACCCCGTTAGTTTTGTTAGCACATTTGAACATATAAACAAATACGTAATCAGTGCCATTTGTTGCATTGTAAAATGTTAATTACATGCGGAGATATTGTAACCTTAAGTTGACGCTTGAGTACCACTCCTCCGCTGTTCGATCGTGTGTATCAAAGAGCACCGAATTACGTAGGGATCCAAAGGGAACGGTGATGGACCTTAGGTACAGAAGAGGCTGGAACAGCACATTACGTCCACGTGCTAATACCTTTTTATTGGTCATTTTCACTGACGCACATGTACATTACCATGAGGTGTGAGGTACACATACACACGTGGTTTCCGTTTTCAATTACGGAGTGGAATAGAGTGTGTCCCGACATGTCAGGCCAATAGATGTTCATTTGCTGCACACAGTTGCAATCTCTGGCGTAATGAATGTCGTACACGCCGCAGTACATCTGGTGTAATGTCGCCGCAGGCTGCCACAATACGTTGTTTCATATCCTCTGGGGTTGTAGGCACATCACGGTTCACATTCTCCTTTAACGTACCCCGCAGAAAGAAGTCCAGAGGTGTAAGATCAGGAGAACGGGCTGGCCAATTTATGCGTCCTCCACATCCTATGAAACGCCCGTCGAACATCCTGTCAAGAGTCAGCCTAGTGTTAATTGCGGAATTTGCAGGCGCACCATCATGCTGATACCACATACGTCGACGCGTTTCCAGTGGGACATTTTCGAGCAACGTTGGAAGATCATTCTGTAGAAACGCAATGTATGTTGGAGCTGTTTGGGCCCCTGCAATGAAGTGAGGACCAATGAGGTGGTCGCCAATGATTCCGCACCATACATTTACAGTCCACGGTCGCTGTCGCTCTATCTGTCTGAGCCAGCGAGGATTGTCCACGGACCAGTAATGCATGTTCCGTAGACTCACTGCCCCATGGTTTGAGAAACCCGCTTCATCGGTAAACAGGTAGAACTGCAACGCATTCTCTGACAGAATTGCACTCGATGATTAAAGTCATCACCATGTAATTGCTGATGTAGCGACACATGAAACGGGTGGAAACGGTGACGATGCAGTATGCGCATGACACTACTTTGACTCAGTCCACCGGCTCTCGCAATGTCCCGTGCACTCATGTATGGGTTCATGGCAACAGCAGCTAACACACCAACTGCACCCACTTCTCCTGTGACGGGCCTGTTACGGGCCCGTTTGCGTGCTACGACCATACCTGTTGCATACAGTTGGCGGTAGATGTTTTGCAATATGCGGCACGTTGGATGCTCTCTGTCCTGGTACCGTTCGGCATACACCCTGCAAGCTTCAGCTGCATTTCGTCGACACTCGCCATAGATGAGTATCATCTCCGCCTTTTCAGAGTTCGAATACACCATGGTCACAGTTCCTACAACGCTACACTATCACAGACGTCTGGTAACACGGTGTACTACAGTTGGTCTGCGTGCGGAGACGAATGCAGAACAACAATAGCAGCAAGCGCTACATGCGGACACTGCGACAGCTAGACCAAACCACAACAGTGCACTACAGCCACACTCGTAAACACGGTCGTCATCGTAAACATGTCCCTGCAGATGCTGCTCGCTGACCGTGGCCCGTGTTTGTTACAACACGCGACTGAACGTCGGAGGTTTCAAGCGTCAACTTTAGGTTACAATATCTCCGGATGTAATTAACATTTTACAATGCAACAAACGGCACTGATTACGTATTTGTTTATATGTTCAGATGTGCTAACGAAACTAACGTGGTCCCATTTTTAAAAAAACGTAGGTTTGTGTTAAAAAACGTACTTCCGTGCATTTTTTTTATGGTTTGTATTAAACAATTACACTGTCCCCTCTCCTCACGTTCAGTCTGTGGAATCGGTTCGTCAGTATTTGATGTGGTTTACGAAATATATCCAGCTGTAACGTTAGGTGACTCACCCTGTATACGGAATCTGTGGAGAAGTAGGTGTATGTGAGAGATTCCGGAAGGATCATAGAGATAACTTGTTTTACAACTAACAACGTTCAGGTGCCCACTCTGCAGCAGTTCGTTTGTAAATAAAAGTGAACGTCATTGTTGTTGTTATTATTAGCTCCAGCAATAGCAGCAGTAGTTGCTGTCACCTTAACAAGGGAAACTCCCGTTCGCAACCCCCCCCCCCCCCCCCCCCCACATTCAGTGGTAAGAAGACCGAATGGATGGCCCGTCGAAATCTGAACACAGATCAAGTATGAAAACAGGAACAACTTGTACTGGAATTTAAAAAAAATAAATAGAAAAGCAAAATGGAAACAGTGGACGGTCCAAGAACAAGAACTACGATATAGGGAAAAATGGCGTCGTGGTTAAGTGGTTATGGTGTTCAAATCTCTCTCGTGCTTACTTTTCTTTCAGCGCTTCGCTTTATTCAAATTTGTGCCTGTGTCGTTGTGTAACGTCCGTTTGCAACAGCGAGTTGTAAGATAGGGACCTATAATGACAGTTCATTCTGCACAACTACTCTATTAGCAACCGGAAGGAAGCGGCTTTCCAATGGGAACCGCAGACCTTTGATGACAAGGCGACATGTCAGCCGAACCCTTCCCCGGAAAACATGTCCGCTGTGTCACACACGGCGTTAGTGACAGTATGTGCGTCATATGAGAGGCGTCTCTTACCGACGCGCCTAATTTGTACGACCGGTAACTGAATGAGATACGCCTGCTTGCCCTATACAGGTGTTCGTAAGAATGTGAACGTGATCACTCCCAAGCAAATGATGAAGGCAACAGTTTCATAACCACACAATTTCTCTGTGCTCAGTCGAAACTATTTTTTAACTTTTAGAAGTTGCGTTTCTTTTTGGAAGCTTTGACTTTTGAATTCTTTTGTTGTAACATAGTTCATTCCAGTTTATTTGTTGTTTTCATTTCTGTGAGACTATAACCCTCCTACCTCTCCAGCTAATTATGATTTCCTATATGACTTTGTACCTAAAGACCCTAATATTTGGAGAAAAGGCAATTAATCCGAAGTATAATGCAAAACCGAGTGAAGTAGGTGAAATTATAAGCGAATCGCCACTGCTAAGTACTTTACCAAAGACGAAGAAACAAAGTTCGGTTAAATTATACGTTTTTACCACGTAAACTAATTTTTAATTAACAGAACTTAGTGGAAAATCTGGAAAAAAAGGATTTCAAAGCACGTCATTAATGAAATAACCAGTTCCTCACCGGAACAAGAATAATTAAATTGAAACGGAACTTTATGCTCGTAAGCAATCTTACATAAGAATAGTTATTGGCATATTGACTTAGGAACAGTACCTAAGGCACACTTTCAAGTACTTCACACCACACATGTCACAATAGTCAGATAATAATCAAACAGCAAACACATAAACATATTATATTAATTTCAAACGATCAATTAAAGTAAGATTGTTTACTGGCTGTGGAAAGAAACTTTTTGTTACGTTACTCACCGTAATACTGACTGTCGTAATTGTAGCAAACAGAAAGGTTGTTTGAATTTACTCATTGGTAAGGACTGTCATTTACCTAACAGTTACTCAGATATTTCTTTGCAATAAAAGTTATAAGTTATGCCACAAGCTATAAATTAGAACTGTGTCTTGACAATGAAATTCAGTGTGCAACTTTCGTAATGTTTTACTACCAATCTTTTATTACGCGAGCTACTCTATTTTTAGCAAAAGAATCAATACTGGCTTTGGCATTATTCCATTTCTGACATTATTCGTACTACATCCAAAGATTTAATTATTACATAATTGACCAAAAGTTGGAAAAATTATGTTTTGATAATCCACTAAATTAGTGATCATTTTCAGTTCATTTTCTGATTATCTTCGTTCATACAAAGGGATAGGATGGATACCATTTGAATGAGACTTGGAAAATCATTTACGTGACCATATGCACGACACGACAACAGTGATACTTAAGCAATAGAAATCCAATTAAGCTGGTCAGTCTATTACTCTTCTCGTTATAAAAAGTCTAGATCTGACTCCAGTTTATGATGCCGTTGGTTTGTCGAGTGGCTGTATTTAACAGTAAAATAGGGCACAGGTTGATCTTCTTGCCATACCACAGCCAATAACAAGGGCCCACACTACCCTTGATGTTATGTGGATTACTCTTGCTGCATTTGTACTGTGCCCAATAAATGCTGTGGCTTGCCCACATTATCCGCCAAACCAACCATTTCAGTTTTCACTCCTCCGCACTTCGGAAACAGACTTTTTAATCTCCGTGCTTCCGAACCTTTTTTTGGGGGGGGGGGGAGGTGGGGGGGGGGGGGGGCGCTTGCGTGCCCAGTGGTAATGCATTTACAGTTTATTGCACTCTTTGACAATATGTTTTCCCTGACAAGACTAGCTTGTCTATTCACGAAATGTTAACATCCCATGCTACTTTCTTTCTTAAATAACAAATAGCATTTGTAACTTGACAACATATTTACAAGAATAATACTCAGCACAACTAATAAATCAAACTTCTCAAAATATGGTGAAAATGTATGTTCATCCACAGAGTTGTGGTGTTATAAGATGTCTATGTGGTATCTCGCTTGCTCTCAACATTCATCACATTTACTTGTGACATACTTAATCGTTTGCGTAGTAAAATGCACTGAAATCGGCATCAGCACCGACTTTTCCATATATTCGTTTACAATCTCATTCTAATGTTTCTGCTCCACCCCAGGTTTAAAAACAACAGTTTCTGATAGAAAACATCAGAAGTAAGTGACTCGAGTCAAACAATATTGCGTATCGCCTAATGGGTCTGCCTCTACAGGAATTGCTGTAAGTAGGCTGTTAAGGTTTTTATGTTGGTACCACCACGTAGCGCTCTGTATGAAAATCACTGACTATGATGTGTGCAGTCTGTGGCTGGTTGGCATTGTTGGAATATACGCTATTGTAGTGTTGGGCAGTTGGCTGTTAACAGCGCGTAGCGTTGCGCAGTTGGAGGTGACCCGCCAGCAGTGGTGGATGTGGGGAGAGAGATGGCGGAATTTTAAGAGCGGACGATCTGGACGTGTGTCTACCAGAAAGAGTAAATTTGTAATACTGGATATCATGAACTGGAATATATATTATGACTTTTGAACACTATTAAGGTAAATACAATGTTTGTTCTCTATCAAAATCTTTCATTTGCTAACTATGCCTATCAGTAGTTAGTGCCTTCAGTAGTTTGAATCTTTTATTTAGCTGGTCGTAGTGGCGCTCGCTGTATTGCAGTAGTTCGAGTAGCGAAGATTTTTGTGAGGTAAGTGATCTGTGAAAGGTATAGGTTGATGTTAGTCAGGGCCATTGTTTTGTGGGGATTATTGAAAGTCAGATTGCGTTGCGCTAAAAATATTGTGTGTCAGTTTAGTGTTGATCAGAATAAGTAAAGAGAGAAATGTCTGAGTACATTCAGTTCTGCTCAGCTGTTTGAAAATCAACTAATGTAAGAGGTTTATCAGCACAGTAATTCACTAATTTTTCTAAGGGGAAGTTTCATTGCCTTACGTTTACAATAGTGTTTTCGTTGTCAGGACACCGAGAATCTGGGCTCCTTTCTGCAACGACATATTCCCCACTATCATAACTACTGAAGCACCCGGTTTCTTCATTCTCTGTAGAAATGCCCAGTTCAGTATTGGCAACATCTCACTGATGATTTCCCAAAATTCCTTCTCCAGCGTCCACATTTTGTGAAGACTTAAAACCAGAATTAATGAAGCATTTTCTAATTTTTTCGCTTCATTCCGAGCACTTTTAATCCAGTTAACAGCGTCACCTACGGTCACCAGCTTGGCTAGCTCATATACTCATGTGGCGGTGTCCATTTTCGCAACTACGGAACGCAGAACCATCTTTCAGTAATTTAACATAAAAGATCGGATCACTCTCTGGTCAAGAGACTGAAGATACGATGTTGCGTAGGCAGGAAAAAACTTTTCTTCCACGTTTGGTAACTTTTCGCTGCAATCGCATGGTGTATTAACTACAAAAAGTAGTGATTAAAATTCTTCTGGGCACGTGCCCTAAGGAAGGCTATTGCAATTCCGCCGAAACGTCGGTTTTAGTTTATTATTGTTGTTAGTTTTTAGCAATGATGCGGCATAATACCCAGAAGAATTTTAATCACTATGACACCGGCCGCGGAAGCCTACATTCTTATATACAAAAAGTAGTATTTCACGATTGTGAATGCCCATTTTGGAATTTAAGTTATTCATCCAAGAACGGAGAATGTCACATGTCATACGTACATTTTTGTTTGCATTTTGAAGGACCATCAACGATTTTGTGTATCTGTCACTAGTGGTTATTGTTTTTCACCGCAGAGGTTAGCTCAACGACCGATCGTTAATCTTCGTTTCGCCATTTTGCTACCTTCGCACTGACCACTCTTCACAGTATGTACACATTAAGTTTTTTTACAACTGCGAATAAAGATAACCATCAACTATGGAGTGGAATGGCGACAGTGAAAATTTGTCACAGACCGGGGCTCGATCCCGGACTGCCCGCTTATCGCGAGAGGTAGCCTTACCGTTTGGCTGTCGGTGCAAGTCTCCAGGCCAGACCCGAACTCCCACGTGTCGTGAACCACGTGTCTGTGACCTGCACTCGTACATCCATTATGTCTGTCCAGACGTCGTCCATGAAAGTCGCTTGCCCAGTATCGGTAGATGTATACTTCGTAGTTAGTGTTTTGTCTGAAATAGCTTTTAAAAATCATTTACGTCGTAAATGTCGCTATCACAATAGCCACTTGTTTTTACTCTAAGTTTCGACTTCCAGTCCGGTACCACATCTTGACTAACTACTGATCTTTCTCCACAGACTGCTCAGGAAGCAATTCTGTATCGAAGACGAAATCGATCCGCCCAGACGATGTTTGTATCGAAATCAGGAAGTCCAAGACAAGAAGCAAATTTAAGAGCTTTTTCTTGTAGCGCGGCAATTCTCTGGCACATGCTGTATTAAATCACTCCAAAACAGCATTATTAACGCATTCAGTTGGTTGCTACCGTCTTTTGCATGAATGGTGCAGACCCTGGCAGTTGACCCTGAACGTAAATAAATGTAATATATAGTGCATACATAGGAAAAGAAATCCACTACTGTACAGATTAGATCAGATTAGATTAATACTTGTTCCATAGATCATGAATACGGCACTTTGTAATGATGTGGAATGTGTCAGGTTAACAAAAGATGTCTGTGCAAGATATTACATTACACAAAATACTGCAAGACACTAGTGTTTAAGTTGTTTTTTTTTTCCTTAATTAAATATCGAAAAATTCAGCCAGTGAGTAGAAGGAGTTGCCATCTAGAAATTCTTTTAACTTATTTTTAAATGTTAGTTGGCTGTCTGTCAGGCTTTTGATGCTGTTTGGTAGGTGGCCAAAGACTTTTGTGGAAGCATAATTTACCCCTTTCTGTGCCAAAGTCAGATTTAACCCTGCATAGTGAAGATCATCCTTTCTCCTGGTGTTGTAGCTATGCACACTGCTACTACTTTTGAACTGGGTTGGATTATTAACAACAATTTTCATAAGTGAATATGTATACTGTGAGGTTACTGTGAGGATCCCTAGATCCTTAAATAGATGTTAGCAGGATAACCATGGGTGGGCTCCAGCAATTATTCTGATTACACGTTTTTGAGCAATGAATACTTTTCTACTCAACGATGAATTACCCCAGAATATGATGCTATACGAAAGCAGTGAATGAAAGTAGGCATAGTAAGTCAATGTGTTGCTTCCAGTTGAACATCTCATCAATGGACACACCTAAAAATTTTTGAAAATTCAACCTTAGCTACAGACTTCTGTTCAAAGTCTATATTTATTACTGGACTTGTGCCATTTACTGTATGGAACTGTATATGCTGTGTTTTATCAAAATTGAAAGAGAGTCCGTTTGCTGAGAACCACTTAATAATTTTGTGAAAAACATCATTTACAATTACATCACTTAGTTCTTGGTTTTTGGGTGTTATTACTGTAGTTGTATCATCAGAAAAAAGAACTAACTTTGCATCTTCATCAATGTGGAATGGTAAGTCATTAATGTACATCAAGAACAGTAAAGGACCTAAGACCGAACCCTGTGGGACACCGTACTTGGTAGCCCCCCCAGTTTGAGGAATCAGCTGTTGTTTTAACATTACATGAACCACTTATTTCAAGAATGAGATTTTCACCATGCAGCGGAGAGTGCGCTGATATGAAACTTCCTGGCAGATTAAACCTGTGTGCCCGACCGAGACTCAAACTCGGAACCTTTGCCTTTCACGGGCAAGTGCTCTACCAAGGGCAAAGGTCCCGAGTTCGAGTCTCGGTTGGGCACACAGTTTTAATCTGCCAGGAAGTTTCACTTATTTCAACTTTCTGCTTTCTTCCAGTTAAGTATGAATTAAACCATTTGTGCACTGCCCCCCTCAAACCATAATGATCCAGCTTCACCAAAAGAATTCCATGATTTACACAATCAAAGGCCTTTGAGAAATCACAAACAATACCAATGGGTGATGTCTGGTTATTCAGAGCATTTAATATTTGATCAGTGAAAGCGTATATTGCATTTTCTGTTGGAAATCCTTTCTGAAAACCAAACTGACATTTTGTTAGTACTTTATTTTTACAAACATGGGAGGCTACTCTTGAATAAATTACTTTCTCAAAAATTTTTGATACATCTGTCAGAAGAGAGATTGGGCGGTAGTTGTTGACATCCGACGTATCCCCCTTTTTATGCAATCGTTTTACAATGGCATATTTCAGTCTATCGGGGAAAACACCCTGCTCCAAAGAGCTATTACATATGTGGCTGAGAATGCTACTTATCTGTGGGGAACAAGCTTTAAGCACCTTGCTGGAAATGCCATCAACTCCGTAAGAGCTTTTACTTTTCAGTGAGTTTATTATTTTACTGATTTCAGAGGGAGAGGTTGGTGGAATTACAGTTGTTTCAAACTGCACAGGTGTGGCCTCTTCTATTACTAGCCTTGCCTCTTCTAGTGAATATCTATATCCTATTTTCTCCAAAACATTTAAAAAATGATTTTTGAAAGTATTTTCAATTTCTGATTGTTTGTTATTACACTTGTCATTCAGTTTTATGGCACTAAAGTCTTCCTGTGCTCTTGGTTGCCTTGTTTCCCTTTCAATAATATTCCAAATTACTTTAATTTTATTATCAGAGTTACTGATCTCAGACATGATACACATGCTTCTGGACTTTTTAATAGCTTTTCTTAGTACTGCACAATAGTTTTTATAATATTGAACAATTTCGGGATCAGTGCTCCCTCTTGCTGTTAGATACAGTTCTCTTTTACGGTTGCAAGATATTCTTATTCCTTTAGTTAGCCAAGGTTTTTTATATGTTTTCTTGGAATTATGTTTAACTATTTTCTTGGAAAAACAATTTTCAAATACCCTTAAAAATGTATCGTGAAATAAGTTATATTTCAAGTTTGCATCTGGTTCCTTATACACTTCATCCCAGTGGAGCTTGTAACGGAACATATTAAAGGCTTTACTGTACCGAAGTATGCGATACCCTCCAAATTCAACCAGTTTAACGAGTATTTATGATTATAGAAAAGTTATTGTGTATGTTAACAATGATTGCATAACATGTCTGCATAAACAGTCAACCCATTAAATTATACTGAATAACTGACCCACACAAAAGTTAATATCACTTGATCACTGATACAGCAAATGTCATCATGTAAAAACACTAAGTTCATCTTAAATAATTAATATGAAGTACGAAAAATAGTGGACAACTTAGGTATTTTGGATCTCCTTAAATAAAAATCACCCAGTGAAAGCTATTTGTTCACTAGGAGCGGTTTCACTCAGTATTCACGAAATCAATCCTGTTTTAGACGAAAACCAATGTAATTCTTAATAATTCATGTTAATTACTTATTTATGCAAATTAGAGAAGTCAGTTGACAAATTTCTAAAAAACGGCCTTTTTGTAACAAAGAATTATTCTGTCAAGTCAACAAATCTGTGTCATTTTAATAACATGTTAAATTATGTCACTCGATGCAAATTAATAACTTTTCTGCACAAATTATGATAACAGATGTACATGTGACTTGTAAACTATATCTCTTTTTAGTAGTTCTTTGACAATGTTATAAATACAAGCAGCAAGAACGGTCGGGAGGCAGTCGGAATGTCACTTTGGTAAAGTGTGTTTGTGTGTTATTGTTTGAGGTGGATAAACAAAGCAAAGAACATGTAACGGATGTACTACTTTGTGTTGTGTCATGTCTTTGGTGGACAGTGGAATTAAGATGGCCACTGGAGTAATAAATATTTGAAGTTTACATATTTGTTGGTTTCGCTCGTTCTTTATCATCAAAAGCATATAAAAACACGGGACCTCACGTTTTTAACCCTAGACAACCAGATGTAGAGCCAGCATCAGCATCGAGAGACAGCAGTGATCCAGCAAGTAGCAGTGATTACTACAACACAATGCATTTTAATGGCGCCTACCTAACATCAAGTGCTAACAAGCTCCGTAAATGGGAGTGAAATAGTGCGATTATAGCAATTAGCTATATCTACGACCAGGCGACCATTACAAGCTGCTGTAGGCTTGCCCTAAAGTTTGAAATATTTATATTGTTAATTGAACGCACTGCTTTGAAAGTCTGATTTGATATACTGCATGGAGCTGTGTCATATACTGTAACTAGCAGTGCACCATGATCTGAAAGACCATTCTCAACAGGATAAGCATTTATGTCCTTAAACTTATCTTGGTCTATAAAAAAGTTATCTATCAATGTACAGCTGTTCTTTGTTATCCGAGTAGGAAAATCAATAACAGAGCTCAAATTGAAAGAGCTAAGTAATACTACAAGGTCATTCTTCCTATTACACTCTTTCAGGGAATCAACATAGAAATCCCCACAAATGATAATTTGCTTCCCCCTGTCTGACAGATAGCACAACAAAGCATCTACGTTTTCTAGAAATAGCTGGAAATTCCCTGAGGGGGACCTATACACTGTTACAATTATGAAAGTGCCATCATTTAGTTTAAGTTCAGTAGCACATGCTTCCAGATGTTGCTCTATACAAAATTTTTTAGTTTCTAAATTTTTTACACTGTGGAAGCTTTTGACATATATGGCAACTCCTCCTCTCATCGTATTATCTCTACTTACATGTGCAGCTAATTTCTACCCATTGATGCTAACCTTTTGCATATCAGTGACAATGTGATGCTCAGACAGTCATTATTACATTCTCGGTTTCTATATCTTCTAAACAAAACAGAAGCTCATCAATTTTATTCTTCATCCTCCAATATTTTGATGAAATATACTAACATTATTTTTCACTTTACTTTTGTGAGTATCTTGAACTTTTTTAACATCTTTAGTACTTGCCTGGCTGAGTTTCCCACTGGACACTGATCTTACACTACACACAACATTCCTGATTGACCCAGCTCTTGGGCTACGCTACAGGCTAGGCTTTCATCACAACCAAGACTTCAGGACAACATGGACAGACAGTCCAATAAAACACTCTGACAAGTATTTTTTAGTAACTGCATAACAAAATAATTGGCAAATAAGACAGCTAAAACAAGAGGAGAACAGAATTTTCATTATTTACTTTCAGTTTAATACACATTTCTTTTTCATCAGTTTTAAATTCAGAAAACGACAATATTTAACTGAGAGACCAGTAATTTCTATTCTGGAAATAGAACATTACTGATGTTAATACACACAGCATTCCATACTGACATAGAGCCTTGGCAATGCTACAGGTTAGTCTGTCATCACAACCAAAATTTCAGAGCAGGATGGACAGACAGACCAATAAAATAAACTGACAAGTTTTCATCAATAACTATGGGGCAGCCTATTATCTTGTATGATTCGCTATATATATATACAGGGTGTTTCAAAAATGACCGGTATATTTGAAACAGCAATAAAAACTAAACGAGCAGCGATAGAAATACACCGTTTGTTGCAATATGCTTGGGACAACAGTACATTTTCAGGCAGACAAACTAACAAAATTACAGTAGTTACAATTTTCAACAACAGATGGCGCTGCGGTCTGGGAAACTCTATAGTACGATATTTTCCACATATCCACCATGCGTAGCAATAATATGGCGTAGTCTCTAACTGAAATTACCCGAAACCTTTGACAACGTGTCTGGCGGAATGGCTTCACATGCAGATGAGATGTACTGCTTCAGCTGTTCAATTGTTTCTGGATTCTGGCGGTACACCTGGTCTTTCAAGTGTCCCCACAGAAAGAAGTCACAGGGGTTCATGTCTGGCGAATAGGGAGGCCAATCCACGCCGCCTCCTGTATGTTTCGGATATCCCAAAGCAATCACACGATCATCGAAATATTCATTCAGGAAATTAAAGACGTCGGCCGTGTGATGTGGCCGGGCACCATCTTGCATAAACCACGAGGTGTTCGCAGTGTCGTCTAAGGCAGTTTGTACCGCCACAAATTCACGAAAAACGTCCAGATAGCGTGATGCAGTAATCGTTTCGGATCTGAAAAATGGGCCAATGATTCCTTTGGAAGAAATGGCGGCCCAAACCAGTACTTTTTGAGGATGCAGAGAAGATGGGACTGCAACATGAGGCTTTTCGGTTCCCCATATGCGCCAGTACTGTTTATTGACGAAGCCGTCCAGGTAAAAATAAGCTTCGTCAGTAAACCAAATGCTGCCCACATGCATATCGCCGTCATCAATCCTGTGCACTATATCGTTAGTGAATGTCTCTCGTGCAGCAATGGTAGTGGCGCTGAGGGGTTGTCGCGTTTGAATTTTGTATGGATAGAGGTGTAAACTCTGGCGCATGAAATGATACGTGGACGTTGGCGTCATTTGGACCGCAGCTGCAACACGGCGAACGGAAACCCGAGGCCGCTGTCGGATCACTTGCTGCACTAGCTGCGCGTTGCCCTCTGTGGTTGCCGTACGCGGTCGCCCTACCTTTCCAGCACGTTCATCCATCACGTTCCCAGTCCGTTGAAATTTTTCAAACAGATCCTTTATTGTATCGCTTTTCGGTCCTTTGGTTACATTAAACCTCCGTTGAAAACTTCGTCTTCTTGCAACAACCCTGTGTTCTAGGCGGTGGAATTCCAACACCAGAAAAATCCTCTGTTCTAAGGAATAAACCATCTTGTCTACAGCACACTTGGACGTTGTGAACAGCACACGCTTACAGCAGAAAGACGACGTACAGAATGGCGCACCCACAGACTGTGTTGTCTTCTAT
Organism: Schistocerca americana; assembly: GCF_021461395.2. NCBI lineage: Eukaryota > Metazoa > Arthropoda > Insecta > Orthoptera > Acrididae > Schistocerca > Schistocerca americana. The sequence goes on along the minus strand of NC_060129.1, from coordinate 134,641,647 downwards.
ATCTTTCACATCACTTGCAGCGCCATCTGTTGTTGAAAATTGTAACTACTGTAATTTCGAAAGTTTGTCCGCCTGAAAATGTACTGTTGTCCCAAGCATATTGCAACAAACGGTGTATTTCTATCGCTGCTCATTTAGTTTTTATTGCCGTTTCAAATTACCGGTCATTTTTGAAACACCCTGTATATATATATAGCGAATCATACAAGATAATAGGCTGCCCCATAGTTATTGATGAAAACTTGTCAGTTTATTTTATTGGTCTGTCTGTCCATCCTGCTCTGAAATATATATATATTAGAGGGAAACATTCCACATGGGAAAAATATATCTAAAAACAAAGATGATGTGACTTACCAAACGAAAGTGCTGGCAGGTCGATAGACACACAAACAAACACAAACATACACACAAAATTCAAGCTTTCGCAACAAACGGTTGCTTCATCAGGAAAGAGGGAAGGAGAGGGAAAGACGAAAGGATGTGGGTTTTAAGGGAGAGGGTAAGGAGTCATTCCAATCCCGGGAGTGGAAATACTTACCTTAGGGGGGAAAAAGGACAGGTATACACTCGCACACACACACACACACATCCATAAATTCTCGTCTGTAGAAGGAAAAAAGGCGGACATTGCTTTGATACCGGCGGCATCAGTAATTCGGTGAGTAAATTCGATAAAAGGCAATCATGATGTCCGATTCATTCACATCCTCTGTGCTGGGATACAGGGGCCCCTACATAGCGGAGGGGACGTTTGTGTGTGTTGAAAGCAGGAAGGGTAACATGCGATAGAGGCTGTGCCTCGTTAGGTCCACAAGGGAGACTGCATTCAACGTTATTCTGCGCTATTTTCGTAAACAGGTTCTGTTAGGGTAAGAATTTTCTTGCATACAAGCAGAGACATCAAGAAAAACGAGCATTAACAATTTCTGGGACATTATACAATTTCCGTGAGGTCGGCTCAGTTCTTATTTTCACATAGTCGTGTGACATGAGTATAAGGTTGAGAATGTTGTTAGAAGTGCTTGCGACAATCGGCCCCCGTCTGTGCTTAGACAGTGATCTATTTCCAAACAAGGAGAACGCTCTTACTATTAAGGGTGTTTTCAGAAGCGTGCCACGTTGTGGCGTCTGTGCTTTGAAAATAGGTATTCGCTCCCGTACGATCGCAGCATAACACTTTTATAGACCAAGATAGGTTTAATAACATAAATTCTTGTCCTGTTGAGAATGGGCTTTCCGATCATGATGCTCAGCTAGTTACAGTATATGACATAGCTCCATTCAGTAATTCAAAACTATCCTCCAAAGTTGTGCATTCAGTTAGTGACTCAACAATTAGAAATTTCATAGAAAATCTTCAGCAGCTAGACTGGGATGTGGTGTACAAAGAACTTGATGCTAATTTAAAATATAACTTATTTCATGATACACTTGTAAGAGAATTTGAAAACTGTTTCCCCAATAAAGTAGTTAAATCTAATTATAAGAAACCATGCAAAAAGCTTTGGCTTACCAAAGGAATAAAAATATCTTGTAACCACAAAAGGGAACTGTATCTAACAACAAGAAAGAGTAATGACCCAGAAACAGCCAAATATTATAAAAACTATGGTGCTACATTAAGAAAGGTCATTAAAAAGTTCAGAAGCATGTGCATCATGTCTGAGATTAAAACCTCTGAAAAAAAATCAAAACAATTTGGAATATTATTACAAGGAAGACAGGGCAACCAACAGTGCTGGATGTCGGCATCACCATCAAAGCGAATGGAAACTTGATAAACAACAAGCCGGAAGTCGAAAACATTTTGAATAATCATTTTTTAAATGTTGTAGAGAAAATAGGATCTAAATGTTCATTAGAAGAAGCAAGGCAGTTAATGGAAAAGCCCTTACCCACACCATTTGATACAATTGAAATTCCACCCACCTCTCCTTCTGAAATTAGGAAGATAATAAACTCTCTCAAGAATAAAAGCTCACATGGAATTTATGGCATTTCCAGCGGGATAATAAAAGCTGGTCCCCAAGAAATAAGTGGGATTCTTAGCCACATATGTAATAGCTCTCTGAACAGGGTATTTTCCCAGATAGACTGAAGTATGCCATTGTTAAACCACTGCATAAAAAAGGGAATACGTCTGATGTCAACAAATACTGCCCAATCTCTCTTCTGACTGCCTTATACAAAATTCTTGAAAAAGTAATGTATTGTAGCTTCACACCTTTGTAAAAATAAAGTTTTAACAAAATTTCAGTTTAGTTTCCAGAAGGGTTTTTCAACGGAAAATGCTATATATACTTTCACTAATGAAATATTAAATGCTCTGAGTAACCAGAAGTCACCCGTTGGGATTTTTTGTGATCTATCAAAGGCTTTTGATTGTGTAAATCACGGAATACTTCTAGCTAAGCTTATGTAGTGTGGTATGAATGGGACAGTGCTCAAATGGTTTAAATCATACCTAAATGGAAGAGTGCAGAAAGTTGAAATAAGCAGTTCACATAATACATAAAAAACTGATGATTTCTCAAACTGGAGAACAATCAAGAATGGGGTGCCGCAAGGTTCGGTCTTGCGTCCTCTGCTGTTCTTAATATATATTAATCACTTGCCATTCTATATTCACGAAGATGCAAAGCTGGTACTTTTTGCTGATGATACAATTATAGCTATCACACCCAACAGACAAGAATTAACTGGTGAAATTGTAAACGATGTTTTTCAAAAGATCATTAAGTGGTTCTCTGCAAATGAGCTCTCGTTAAAATTTGACAAAACATAGAATATACAGTTCCACACAGTAAATGGAATGACACCATTGATAAATATAGACTTTGATCAGAAATTGGTAGCTAAGGTAGAATATTCAAAATTTCTAGGTGTATGCATTGATGAGGTGTTGAACTGGAAAAAACACACTGAGGATCTGCTAATACGTTTGAGTTCACCTACTTACGCTATTAGGGTCACTACAAATTTTGGCGATATACATCTGAGTAAATTAGCTTACCACGCCTATTTTCATTCTCTGCTTTCGTATGGCATCATATTCCGGGGTAACTCATCATTGAGTAAAAGTGTGTTCATTGCACAAAAGCGTGTAATCAGAATAATTGCTGGAGCTCATCCAAGATCATCCTGCAGACACTTATTCAAAGAGCTAGAGATCTTCACTGTATCCTCACAATATATATATATTCACTTATGAAATTTGTTATTAAAAATCCAAACGAATTCAAAAGTAATAGCAGTGTACATGGCTACAACACTAGGAGAAAGCATGATCTTCACTACTCAAAGTTAAATCTAACTTTGGCTCAGAAGGGAGTAAATTACAGTGCCATAAAAGTCTTTGGTGACTTACCTAACAGCATCAAAAGTCTGACAGATAGCCATATCACGTTTAAAAGGAAATTAAAAGAATTTCTTAATGGCAACTCCTTCTACTCATTAGATGAATTTTTGGATATAGTAAGTGGATAATTTTCCCAACCCCCACAAAAAAAATAAATTAAAAATATTGAGTGTCATGCAATATTTTGTGTAATGTATAGACACCTTTTATTAACCTGACACATTCCACATCATTATGAAGTGTTGTGTTGATGATCTATGGAACAAGTACCAACCTAATCTAATCTAATATAAGAAAGTGGTCGAACAGATGAGAAGGATGATAGTGCCCTCTGGTGCCAGTACTGTGTACTAGCTCAGTTGGGCTCTGGACCTCGTGGCGAACACACTGGACGACTGTAGTGCCTCAAATTGTTGAGATACAGACTGGTGCTCGATTTCGACAGTTGGTGATTAACAATCACGTTTGTAGAGTCTTTTAGTGATTCACGTGTCTGTAGGCTGTGTAACATGATCCCAAGCATGTCAGAGGGTGTGTTATGTATCTGTGTAATAAATATACTCCATCCCTAAATAAATTGTTCCAAAATAAATAAAGTACACTCCTTCCTCTCTGCACCAGCCCAGTGCAGGCTGAGGCTTTCTTCCACGAATCCCGAGGAGAAGGTGGCGGTCAGATAACTTAGGTTAGCCCAATTTTCTTAGGGTAGCAGAGGTAGCCCAATTGACCTATCTTCCCGCCAAAATTCAAACTTCCCACCAGCTCCTAGGATGAGGTGGCAGGTTAGTGGAGGTAGCCCGAGTGACCTATCTTCCCGTGATTTTCTTAGGTTAGTAGATATAAACGTGGTGTGATGAATTATCCTGTTTTAATTTGAACTTCCCGCCATTTTGGTGAGGGAGGGAAGCGTGGCACTTTCCCGCCAAATTTCAAACCTCCCGCCAAGGGTGTGTGGCAAGGGGTGTGGCACTTGCGTCATCTGGAGTCTACCTACTTTGGGGTGACGTCCTGGTCTGGGGTGAACTACTTTGGGGTGACGCCGGCCTTGGGGTGATGTCCCCCTTCGGGTGATGCCCCCCTTGTCACCCTACTGGCAGGATGTTAGAAAAGGAAGTATCAGAAAAATCTGAGTCAGATCCAAGAATTTAAATTATTTTGTTATGCGAGTGCATTCTTGTGGTTGGTTGGTTGGTTGTTTCGGGGAAGGAGACCAGACAGCGAGGTCATCGGTCTCATCGGATTAGGGAAGAACGGGGAAGGAAGTCGGCCGTGCCCTTTGAAAGGAACCATCCCGGCATTTGCCTGGAGCGATTTAGGGAAATCACGGAAAACCTAAATCAGGATGGCGCATTCTTGTGTTTAAAATGTTTATTGAAGGCTGTTTGTCACCAGTTTTCTGTTTTATTCTCCCACCCAATTCCACTAGTTTATATCGTGGTTACGCCCTTCGATTTCACATTCATAGGGACAAATCGTGAGGTTATTCTCCAGAGCAGATTCTCAGAGCAAAAAAGTATTCACTGATAAAGTTTGCAGTTTCATACGAATGAAAAATTGGAAGCGTATTCTCCGACGAGAGAGTTTCCTCCCCCCTGCCTCCCCACCTCCCTGAGAAGGTTCTCTGTGTGTGTCGTCCGCCGTGTCACGCACAGAATGCACGCATAACGCCAGACTTCATTCAGCTCGCTCAAACAGGCTAATCATTTAGTGTACAAAGATGGAACTGGGATCAGTGTGTTCTGGAAGAGTTCCACTACGATCGATTTCACTTTTACCTGGGGCAACGAACTATTAAGACGATTAATGACAATTTAGAAAAATGCGTTTTCTGCGACCTTATCGAATTAACGATATGCGGGAACCTCTTCTGTTACTGAAGTTAAGTGAACACATTATGTAAATGAAATCTTAAAATTACTCGATTTTTCATCTACTCCAAACCGGAACTGTGGCAGAGCTTACTAACACGAGATAATTTTGATTGAATACGACGCGGAACGATCTGCTCGCGTGTCAATGACGCAAGCGATCGCCTGTGGGGTTCGTTACGAGAAACAGATCGCTAGGTTTGTAATCAACCAGCTGATAATTCTTCTGATTCGCCTACATTTCTAACGTAACAAGATATTAGATTTATGCTGTGAGAAGACATGATTATGAATATGCGGAAATGTCAGCCGCACAGTTGTTCTGTGTATACCAAAGTCTTCTCGTACATCACTTTGAAAAAATGTTTTAATTTTCACTTCGTTTGGAAGGTCACCCCTCTCTTTTTTCATGATTTTCTCGAAGGAAATGCGCCAGGCAAGTGATGTTTTTTATTGGGAAACCCGTATAAGCTTCAATAGTTTTCCTCTTCTTTATTTCTTCGGGTTACGTATACCTTCATACCTTCCAGGCAATATAAACTCTGCCTTTACCGCCAAAAAGTCGGTAAAAATTAACCTCAACAGAACTTACTCAGTTTGATGTATGATACAGAGATCACTTCAAATAACAGAGAATGTTCTCGACTTGTGATAGGCTCCTCTAGTTTTACTGATACGAAATTTCTTTGTTTTGAGCGACCTCCCCCACCCCTTTACTCAAGCTGAGGACGTTCTCGGACGGTGTGTATCGTCCAACTCGCTGGGAATGTTCTCCAAAGTTTAGAATATATAGTAGACTCTCCGTCGTATTCATACGACGGAAGGTCGCGATTTTGTAAGTTGCACCAAACCATGATGACGCACACTCATTGAGGTAATTCGGCTCAGAAAGTTTTCCTACTGGTTGGCAGGCGATACCGGACTTGCAACAGTCTGTTTCAGAAATTGTTACGTTATTCACTCTGAGGCTGCAAATCGAAATGTATAATTCTATCCCAAATACAGCAACACTACTTGTGACCAACGTATACCCCACAGGATGCAATGTACTTTTTTCCGAGGTTTATACCTTATACCTGTGAAATTCTGCGGGCTTTTGGCCGAATCGCGTGGCACCAAGACTTACTTAGGGTCTTTTCAATTAAAGGTGCCCAACACTGGATTGTCAATCAGCAAAAACGTCGTGTTACATAGTGCTTCCGTGTTTATTTCTGTTCCTTTTCTCTTTAACCTTCAATCCTTTCACTTTGGGTTGTCGAGATCAACTTCTCTTCCATTTCCCCCACCATCGGCGTCCCTGCAACAGTGCCACTATCACTCCAGTCTCACGACTGGAGAATTGAAGTCGACGTCTGAGCGAGATCTCTGCCACGACTGGAGTTTAGCGAGGAATACGACTGAGCAAGTTCTGCCAGCCCGAATTATGCACAACTTTTCTCCTGTTTTTTAATTTACGATTTCCAAAGAGCATTTACAATTAATTTTCAAAGTTACTACGACCCCATATCGTGATTAAAGTATTTTAAAGAGAAAGCTTGTAATTCATTTGGAGTTGTGAATAATAACAAGTCCAACACCACACTGCATTCGAGCACTGCAGATGGGGGGCGCCACGAACTTGTAAGTCATTTTCAGCCAGGTATCGCGATACTTTTGACCACATAGTGTATGTGAAGGCATCGTCAAGATCTAAAATGGATGTTCCAGCATCCAGAAAGTGCAGAATTGTCCAAGTCTACGACAGACAGGTAGCAAATATGTTTTCCAGTCATTAAACAATCGAACCACAGAATGAGCATCAGTACAGTAGTTACAAGCGTAATGAATTTGATCTGAAAATATACTACGGAAGAAACTGGTTGACATGGCCAAAGATGAATAACATGTCTATGTTGGACAATCCATGTTCACAGGAAGGTCATAGATACATAAAATCAAACATCTTTGGAAGAACTATGTTATCTGTGAATACATTTATAAATAAATTCATCTCTGGAAGAACAGTGTTATCTGCGACCGCAAGGTGTAAACAGTATGTTTGCAGAACAAGAATATGACATCATCCGGAAAAGAATACTCACGTTGTATACAGGTTTAAATGAGAAACACGTCCATATGTCATACATACCATGCTACAGAGAGCTGCGAAAGTTTGCTATTAAAATATTTTGCGTTGTAACCAATATGTTGCAGACCACTAGAGTGTCAGGCCTGTGGCCTGAATGCCAAAGTTGATAGCGAAATGAATCAACATATTAGTAGCTCAAATTCGCGCAGTCTGTACTAATTCAGTTCTTGGAAGATGAGAACCCAAGATTATGGGACAGTACTGCACTGGCGTTGAGGATGAGAATTACATTGGCACAAAGACGATAAAGACACCCCATTTAATGGTAGATTAACAGAAAAAAATGAATAAATTCTAGTGTCCGATTTCACCCCTGGCTTTGACCACAGAGTGAGGATTCAGATTCACAGAATTTATTTTCTATTGTCGACATACATTGCCACATGTGATCTCGGGGTGGCGCAGGTTACTCCATAAAACGTTCTATAAATTTTGAATGCCGCCATATCGTTAGTACAGATAGGTTCCCTTCGTATGTGTTGTGTATTTGGGACAGGTGTTTTGTAGACACCTTGCCAATTGGAATTTGATACCTAGAATAAACTATTCTCACAGCATAATGAGCGGGCAACACGTCACAGAAGCGTCACATCAGCATGTATTCACACTGTCTCTCACATCATGTAACGTCAGCTCACTTAGTCCGTGTCAGAGTGTAGTATTGCAACTGAGGAACTACGGTCATTAATGGCCAAACCAAACCTCATAACGTATGTTCTTGATCAGTTTTGTTTGTTGAAATACTGAGACGTGAAACAATATTTCAAAACATCGACATTTCTGTGCTATGGAAAAGAGGGCGTCTGTTCTGTTATTGTCATACCTGAATAATTTTTCGCTTCCAGATATCTCACATTCCTTGTGTTAAAACATCCAGTGGAAATACTTCTAAACATTTACAATTTGCCACGAAAACAACGTACAATAACACAATAAAGATTAAGAGGATACAAAAGCACAAGATCAACTACTATAACACGAGCGAGCGCCGCAAAATAGGTTAACTTACGATGATAGCAGACGATGATACCGTCGACACTTCCTTGCGGGGAAACTTTGGCCTGCCGTGACGTGACGTGACGGTCTGTTTATGACTTGTCTGAATGCCGCCATTTCAAATGGATTGCGGAATGTTATGACTTGACATTACAGGGCATCACGGCCAAGGTGAACTGGTCTTAAAAAGAGTCATCCAGAGATCATGTGACAATTTCGGCTTAATGTTGACAACATGCGCAGCACGAAATGCACACTCCAGAGTTTTCTACTCTGTGGCTTTGACCGACGTCATATCTGAGTCACAGACGCTACTTAGAGGCGACATATGAAGGCAATGAGATTTATTCCTAAATCAAAGAAAGATAATACACATACATACAATAACATCCCATTGCAGCTCACGCGATTAATTACATTGTCACAAGTTACATCGGAAAGAAACTGGGGTAACAAAAAAGAAAGTAACAACATAAAAAACGTACACGCATTAAATAAATTATTATCACAGTTTAAAGGAGCAAGTGAAAGAACCATAGCTGGCCTTCAAAGTCCACTACAATATCACTCGTAGTAAACTCGTACTCTACATCTACATGCCGGCCGTTGTGGCCGAGTGGTTCTAGGCGCTTCAGTCCGGAGCCGCGCTGCTTCTACAGTCGCAGGTTTGAATCCTGCCTCGGGCATGCATGTGTGTGATGTCCTTAGGTTAGTTAGGTTTAAATAGTTCTAAGTCTAGGGGACTGATGACCTCAGATATTAAGTCCCATAGTTCTTGGAGCCCTCTACATCTACATGGGCACTTACAAATCACACTTACGTGCTTGGCGAAGGGTTCATCTACCCACCTTCACAATAATCCTCGATTATTACAATCACGAACAGGGCGCGAAAAAACGAACGCCTATATTTTTCCGAGCGAGCTGATTTCCTTATTTTATGATGATCGTTTCTCCGTATGGAGGTCGGTGTCAAAAAAATATTTTCGCATTTGGAGGAAAAACTTGGCGATCGAAATTTTGTGAGAAGTTTCTAGAACAACGAAAAACGCCTTATTTTTAATTATGTCCTCCCGAAATTCTGCATCACGTCTGTGTCACTCGCTCCCCTATTTCTTGATAGTACAAAATGTGCTGCTCTTCTTTGAACATTCTCGATGTAGTCCGTTAATTCTATCTGGTAGGGTCCCACCCCGCACAGCAGCGCTCCAAAAGTGGACAGACAAGCGTAGTGTAGGCAGTCTCTGTAGTCAATCTGTTGCATCTTCAGCCAGTAAAACGCTATCTTTCGTTCGCTTTCCCCCACAACATTTCCAGTGTGTTCTCTCCATTTTATGTTGTTCGTAATTGTGATTCCTAGGTCTATCTATATCTGGATCCCGCTCCAGCTACTGCCAGTTCTGGGTGCTGACGAGTCCTCTCCATTTGGCTTGGTCCTCCCACCACTTTTCTTCCTCCACATGCTGTCAGGTCACACCTCTCCTTTCCACAGATATTTTCACTCCCGTTTTCCACCGTGTTCTTGGGCGCCCTCTAGGTCTTTTTCCATCCATCTTTAGTTCTTCCATAATTTTGGGGAGTCTCTGCCCACACATCCTCTTAACACGCTCGTACCATCTTAATCTCTTTTCTTCAGTTTCTTCTCTCATACATTCTTGTTGAAGGTCCTTTCTGATATCTACGTTCCTTACTCCGCCCATTCTTGTTTTTCCCATAACTGCTCTGAGAAATTTCATTTCCGCTGCTTGCAGTCTGCTCCAGACCCTTCCTGTCATTGTCCATGTTACTCCTCCATAAGTAACAATAGGGAAGTAATAACTCTTATACATAAGGAGTTTTGCTTTTTCTGAAACTTTCTTATTCCATATCAGGTGTTTTATTGTTTGGTATAAACTGCCTCCCTTCTGTAACCTCCTACTAATTTCGTTGGTTATTCTTCCATCACTAGATATTTCACTCCCAAAATAAGTGAAACTGCCTACCATTTTGAGGGGTTCTCCATTCAAAGTAATACATCCGTTGATCCCTCGGTCTCTTCCAAATACCATTACTTTACTCTTATCTTTATTTATTTTTAATCCCTACCTTTTCATTATTTCCTTCCACACATCGAGTTGTAACTGTACATGTACCACTTTATCACCCCATATTACCATATCATCTGCAAAAATAATCTTTTTGTCTTTTTCTTTTACTATATCTTTAACGCCCTATTCATTTCCTCCATCACAACATTAAACAGTGCAGGAGATAGAACACTTCCTTGCTTAAGTCCTTGTCTTATTTCGAAGTATTCAGAGTTTCCCAATGATGTTCTAATTCTACAATAGTGTCCTTTGTACATTGTCTTCATTACATTAATTTATCCATCTTCTATATCTATTTTCTTCATTTCTTCCCAGAGTCTTTCCCTGGTAAGTGAGTCATATGCCTTTTCTATGTCGATAAAAACCATTATCACCCTTTTGTTATATTCACAACTTTTTCCTATCAGTTGACAGATAGAAAATATGAGGTCAGTTGTGCTTCTTCCTTTCCTAAACTCATGCTGTTCTTCACTCAGCTCCTTTTCTATCTTTTCACATATTCGATTTAGTAAAATTCTTTCAAAAATCTTGGCTGTATGATTCATAAGGGTTATTCCTCTGTAGTATTTAGAAAGCCTTTATTGCCATTTTTGAAGATGGCAACAATGTCTCCTCTTCTCAAATCGTCAGGTACTGTACTATTTCTCCATACACTTGATAGTACTCTACACAGCCACTGCATTCCCAACAGACCTGCTGCTCTTATCATGTCGTCAGGTTCTGCGGCTTTCCCCCCATTCATCTTCTTCACAGCTATTTCCATTTCTTCCTATATAATTTGTCCTAATTCTGCTTCCCAACTTCTCTCAATTTCTCCATTATTTGCTGTTACCTCGTGTACCTGCTCCTCAGCGTTTAACAGTTTCTTAAAATGTTTTTTCCAGAGGTCTTTTCTATTCCCTGGATCTTCAACCACAGTAACTTCCTCTGTTTCCATCTTTACTGGTACTTCATAAGCCTTCCTTTATTTTTCATCATTTTATAGAACATTTTCTTATTGCTCTTCACATTTTCTTCAAAATTTTTTGTAAAATCTTCCCATGCCTTTTTCTTTGCTGTTTCCACTATTTCTTTGCACTTCTTTTCCTCTTTATATTGAAACGTCCCCTTAGAACAATTTATACACGACTGTGCTGATAAACCTCTTACACTATTTGCTTTTCAAACAGCTGAGCAAAACTGAACGTACTCATTCACTAAAGTGACACACAATACTTTTAGCGCAACGCAATCTGACTATCAAAGATCCCTGCAAAAGAATGGCCCTGAGTAACTTTAACCTATACCTTTCACAAATCACTTACCTCACAAAAATCTTCGTTACTCGAACTACTGCAATACAGCGAGCGCCACTATTGCCAGCTAAATAAAAGATTCAAACTACAGAAGGCACTAACTACTGATAGGGATAGTTAGCAAATGAAAGATATTAATAGAGAACAAACAATGTATTTACCTTAATAGTCATAATATATATAACAGTTCATGACAAATTACAAAACTCCGCCATCTCTCTCCTCACATCCACCACTGCTGGCGGCTCACCTTCAACTGCGCAACGCTACGCGCTGTTCACATCCAGCTGCCGCTGCCTAACACTACAATGGCAGACAACAATGCAAACTAGCCACAGACTGCACACAGCACAGCCAGTGATTTTCATACAGAGCGCTACGTAACATTGCCTGTAAGAAAACATAAACAGCCTACTTACATGCTCCCCAAAAAAAAATTTTACAAAATATTTTTGGGCAGTGGCCAATAATGATTTGATAAAATTTTTCATAATTACAAAAACAAAGATATCAAATGCACACACTTATTTATACAATGTTGGTCAAAAGCTAAAATTTTCTCACAGTCCATAAAGACAGTCCAGATTGTTCATCACAGTAAAATTTCAGTGTTTTTTTCTAAGTCTGAGCAGTAAAAGACAATGCACATGGAAGTAGTGGATTTCCATGCAGTCTTGAAGAAGTAGTGTTGTCCTTCCAACTGAAAGACAGTGCTGACTCTTGACATGCTGACGGGTAATGGGGCACAACAGAGCAAACCCACAGCAGAGTCAGTCGAAGTTTTGAAGAATATTGGTAGGTAGGTCATCACAGAGCAGACCCACTGTAGTCCTAGTAGAGATTGTGGTATTGGTGGGCCACCAGAGGTGTAGACCCACTGCAGTCCTTGTAGAAATTGTGGACAGGCCCACTGTAGTCCTGATAGAGAGTATGGTATAGGTGAGTCAGCAAAGGTGTAGACCCACTGTAGTCCTTGTGGAAATAATGGTACTGGTGAGTCATCATAGGTGTAGACCTGCTGTAGTCATTGTAGAGACGGTCAGCAGCCATCTGTTGCGACTGTGCACGTGCACAATCACCATTGAAGAGTCTTGCGGACAATATAGCAAGTCCATAAACCACCACTTGTGCACTCCCAAAGTTTTTTGGAATTGTATTTAGAACCAGCAATGCTGTTATCCAGTCCCTTGCTGAATTATTAACACACGTGCAAACACTAACAGTCCCAACTTCTTACATATTGTCCATATAGTATGACCAACAGAAACGTGTGCAGTGAAATGGTACTTACAAGTTACTTAATTTGATTAACTGGTGTCAATTACAATATTATAACATGAGAATACAATTACAAAGGTACAAAATACATCATTAAAAACATAACAATACAGATAACATTTGTAGTACAGGCTTTACAAAAGAATTGAAAGAACATATACATCAGTGTTACAGGAATTATGACATGAGTACATACATAAAAAATCAGAATAACTTGCGAAACATCAACTTCACACATGAGCATTAAAACAGAATAAATAATGTCTAAACATCTTTACAAAGTAAATAACAGAGTATTAGAAAAAGTCTACAATATAGCTCTCATCAGCTAAACACATAAAGACAGGAAAAACACAAATACACAAGGGTACACAAACATATAGCGGAATAACACAAAAGGAAAGGACAGGGTTTGTTTTACTGCAGTATTTTGCATGGAGATCTCCCTTCGTTCATCATTATTCCCAGAAGTCCTATTTAAGCTTGCTTTTTGTATTCTGTTCACATCCTCTGTCAAAAATAGTTTTTCTCCACTGTACAGTATCTTTTTTTTTTTGTTGCCCAAACCATTTTCATATAGCTTCTCAATACATTTCTTCCAAGTCATCATAGTTAGTGTCTTATATAGTCTACCCCTCTTAAGCTAACTTAAATCTACTGAGCTCAGATATATATACCAAGGGACGAGGCAATGCAGCAGCATACAACAAATCAAAACAAACAGCAATGACAAAAAAATGCCAATTTGAAAAGCAAGCAGCAGTAAATCTAAATTAACAGATAAAATGCAAAATTACAACTAATATGAGCCAATGTGCAGCAACAAGAAAAGCTTAACAGAGTAATACAAAGTTAAATTTAGCAGCACTATGCCTGGCAAACAGCAGCAGGAAACATGACAAATCTCAAGCAGAAAAAATATTACAGTAAAGACAACAATGCAGAAAAGGGAAATGTCTATTCACATCTTAATGTCTATGTAATTAAAATGGTGCACCACAACAACTTATTGTAAAAAAAAAATATTACCATGTACTTGAAAAGAAAATTATGTGTCCAGTTACTGTTACTAGTCCCTTCTTATTGTTCTTTCCTTTACAAGTGCTCCTTTTTTTTAAAGAATGTGGATTACAAAATTATTATTTAATAGATCTGTTGACAGAAAGTGTTCATATTAGCAAATGCATTTTATTTTATAAAACTAATGCTGCAACACAGCTGGAAACCAAATATTAAACAAAATGAGCAATCTCTTAACTACAAAGACAATAGATGTAAAATGTTTCTAATCATTTCATTAGGCATTCTAGTTAATATCATATATTACGAGCTCCACAGTATGCTTTCAACAAGGAAATGTCAATAGCGAGGATAATGGCCTCCCTTTTTTTTTCTACCTGTGCTTCCGAAAGGCACTAATGGCTTTTTTTCAAGGCGGCTGGCACACCTGGCCGCTCACAACGCATTACGTGCATGTGGTCACTTAACTTTCTTACGGAAATATTTACGACAGCAGTTTCCGCTACAGTGACAGTCTCATATACAAAATATTTCACAGGTCAAGAATTTGCGTTACAAATCTGTAGAAACAAAATGCTATTGATATGACAGTGTCCAAAAAATTTTCGCCTGCATTGTGATACATTCACGCATTTACACACATTTCATAACTCTTAAAGTACGATTCTTGGTTTCCAACATCCTTTTTCAGAAGTCAAGAGTCCCTAACTTCCATTCATTATTCATATACATATAAACACGTAATCACATTCCTCATATATGGTACCATCATCTTATTGACATAAACATACCTCAACAGCAAAATACACATCATCATCGTAAAAATATCATAACAGCTCAGTCAATTCTCAAAACCGTCGTAGCTTCCTGCAATAATTTCAAAACCTAAAGAAATTCTCTGCTCATGTCAAAAGTGTCATCTTCCTCAAACGTACCTTAAATATCATGATCTCATACCAAATACATCATTCAAAGCTCTCATAGTATCACAATGGTTCTGAAAAAATATGAACAGTTCACAAAGTACAGACAAAATACAATTTCTTAAGTGTGAAGTTATCCAACGGTGTAATTACGGAAACATCTGTCACTGATGTAGTAAAAAAAATGTTTATCTCTCAGTTAAATGATCAGATAGCTGTGTAATTTGTTTTAGAGAAATATGGTACCGATGTGTAAAGTTGTTTAAGCAAATACCATATTAGCTAGGGTTCCTTGTGCTTGCCAAACACATGGTACACAAAGTAAGCATGTACCCCCCTGAGGATTAATGTAATTATACCCTCAGGTGTTACAGATTACAGCAATGGAATGAAATGTTATCACGAAAAACTTTCTTTGTAATTCAAAAATCTTTAAAAATAAATGTCTTAAGTACAAAATTAATCACTGAAATGCGTGTCCTGTAGCGCTAAAGGTGCATCTTGTTGTAAGATAATCTCTGTGGAAGTATCGTAGTTATTTTCCTCCGAAAGCTAAGTTCTGCAGAAGCCAATGTACTTACCTCATGATAAACAAAAGTGAAATGCTTGGCGTAGAGATATCTTAGTTATTACGCTTATTGTTGTGATGATGAAAGTACTGTGCTGTAACGTATTGTTGTGCTATGGAAAAGGCTGTCTCCTTGTAGCTATACCACAAAAGTTACTAATAAAACATGTTTTGCTTTCCAGAAGAATTCAGAAAAACCGTGCAGATATAAAACAGATACTCCAAAAAAGCAACAATGTAAATTGTGTCACACTTTAGTAGTGTTGTAATATAATCGTGTAGCTGTCACATAAACTAACCACTGTGTCATCTGGTATCTCTCAGAAAGTACTTTAAATCCAGAATGTATTTTCAAGTGAACCAAAATGTTGCATTAAAATCTCATTAGCAGTACCAGGTATGTTCTAAGTATGTGAGCCTTATAGTCGTTACGTAATCGTGCAACTAACAAGCAAGAATGCACACACACAATAACACTGTGACGTCTGTTCACAATAACAATGCATTCGTAATTTCTGTTTAAATAAGTTCTCTTGGTTCTTGACTGGATATTTAACTTCAAACATTGTTACTGTTGCATGGTAACAGTTTCTAAAGCATACTAGTAACGTGAAGTGAAACGTTTTATGGCAAAGACAAAGTTAAAAGCAGATTATCTTTCAATAAACGGTTTTACATGTGAAATGTGGTGTAAACCTTTACTCTTCCTACTACGCAGAGTTTCAACTTCAACGCAATTATCATGTGGTATACGTCGGATTCTGTAAGGTCCATTGTAAACTAGAAAGAATTTGTGACTCAAGTGTTTCTTCTTATGTGACAATGAATGAGCTTTAATGAGAACTTTCTGACCAATATACAATTTCTTTGCATTTGCTTTACCGTGTAGTTTTCTCCTTTTGTCTGCTGCAGATTTTATATTTTTAAGAGCCAAATCAATTAGGTCTTTGTGTCGAAGTTTACGTGTATTCGGGAAAGGTACAAGCTCTCTGATTCTGTTCGGTGGTTCTTCATTCTTCAGTACAAGAGTAGGTGGTAAAGCAGTGGAGTCATGAGGCATTTCATTCAGCACGTTTTGAAATACACTCCTGGAAATGGAAAAAAGGACACATTGACACCGGTGTGTCAGACCCACCATACTTGCTCCGGACACTGCGAGAGGGCTGTACAAGCAATGATCACACGCACGGCACAGCGGACACACCAGGAACCGCGGTGTTGGCCGTCGAATGGCGCTAGCTGCGCAGCATTTGTGCACCGCCGCCGTCAGTGTCAGCCAGTTTGCCGTGGCATACGGAGCTCCATCGCAGTCTTTAACACTGGTAGCATGCCGCGACAGCGTGGACGTGAACCATATGTGCAGTTGACGGACTTTGAGCGAGGGCGTATAGTGGGCATGCGGGAGGCCGGGTGGACGTACCGCCGAATTGCTCAACACGTGGGGCGTGAGGTCTCCATAGTACATCGATGTTGTCGCCAGTGGTCGGCGGAAGGTGCACGTGCCCGTCGACCTGGGACCGGACCGCAGCGACGCACGGATGCACGCCAATACCGTAGGATCCTACACAGTGCCGTAGGGGACCGCACCGCCACTTCCCAGCAAATTAGGGACACTGTTGCTCCTGGGGTATCGGCGAGGACTATTCGCAACCGTCTCCATGAAGCTGGGCTACGGTCCCGCACACCGTTAGGCCGTCTTCCGCTCACGCCCCAACATCGTGCAGCCCGCCTCCAGTGGTGTCGCGACAGGCGTGAATGGAGGGACGAATGGAGACGTGTCGTCTTCAGCGATGAGAGTCGCTTCTGCCTTGGTGCCAATGATGGTCGTATGCGTGTTTGGCGCCGTGCAGGTGAGCGCCACAATCAGGACTGCATACGACCAAGGCACACAGGGCCAACACCCGGCATCATGGTGTGGGGAGCGATCTCCTACACTGGCCGTACACCACTGGTGATCGTCGAGGGGACACTGAATAGTGCACGGTACATCCAAACCGTCATCGAACCCATCGTTCTACCATTCCTAGACCGGGAAGGGAACTTGCTGTTCCAACAGGACAATGCACGTCCGCATGTATCACGTGCCACCCAATGTGCTCTAGAAGGTGTAAGTCAACTACCCTGGCCAGCAAGATCTCCGGATCTGTCCCCCATTGAGCATGTTTGGGACTGGATGAAGCGTCGTCTCACGCGGTCTGCACGTCCAGCACGAACGCTGGTCCAACTGAGGCGCCAGGTGGAAATGGCATGGCAAGCCGTTCCACAGGACTACATCCAGCATCTCTACGATCGTCTCCATGGGAGAATAGCAGCCTGCATTGCTGCGAAAGGTGGATATACACTGTACTAGTGCCGACATTGTGCATGCTCTGTTGCCTGTGTCTATGTGCCTGTGGTTCTGTCAGTGTGATCATGTGATGTATCTGACCCCAGGAATGTGTCAATAAAGTTTCCCCTTCCTGGGACAATGAATCCACGGTGTTCTTATTTCAATTTCCAGGAGTGTAAGTGTAAATATCTGTCCCAATGCTGATGCTTTCTGTGACAATAAAGTCTGTAAAGCTTAATTATTTCTTTCATAATCCGTTCAGACAGGTTACAATGTGGTGAGTACAATGAAATAAAAACAGGTTTGATTTTATGATTCCGAAGCATGCGTGACCAAACAGCAGATCTGAAATGACTTTACTAACGTGTCCAACTTCACGTAAGAAATTTTTAACAAAGGCGTTGGATATGGACCGTCCAGTGGCTTTACGTAACGGAGTGAAAGAAACAAATTTTGAAGTAAGTTCAACAGCGACTAGAACGTACGAATATCCATTCGATGTTCTGACAAGGGGTCCCAATAGCTCAACAGCAGCAAATTCTTTTAATTTGAAGGAATAATAGGAAACAACGGAGCACGATGTGAGATAGTAGATGGTTTCGCCTTTTGACAAAGTTTACAAATAGACAAGACTCTTCGAATTCGCTTTTCCATATTGTTAAAATAACAAGTCGTTCGCCGAATATAACATTTTCGTGGACCAAAATGTGCGTAGCTGAAATGAATGTACCAAATGAGCTTATTAACAAAATCGTCTGGAATGCAAAGTACCCATAGCTTGTCATCAACAGTGCAGCGTTTGAACAGTATGTTGTTTCTATGTAAGTAGGCTGTTTCACTAATTACTGAAATGGGACTGCCAGAGTCAAGTATTGCCGTAAATTTTACGTCATTTACAGTAATGTGAATCACAGGATATGCAATGTTGTTATGTTTTACGTCGTGTTCCTGGAGTAAGATGTCCCTAATGTCTTCCATTTTTACGTAATTACTAGCTACGGCAGCTGCATTGTCAGTTTCATAAGTACGTTTTGTGGCTGCCAGCGGTGTGAGTCATTGCCTATTGTCTCTTTGTTGGCGCGCGTCGTTATTGGAATTTGGAGACCTAACTTCTACAAATTCACGTTGCCCAGAGGGCCCAGCCCTGTTTAAACCCCGCCAGTTCTGATACAATTCAGGTCTGTCGTTACGATCATATCGTCTGTCGTCATGTCAGTAGATTCCATAGTTTCTTTCTTGTCAGTCACGTGGTGGAGAATTTCTCCCTGAGTCGTAACTGCGTGCTGGACCGTTGCGTCTAAAGTTATTCTGTCTCCCTTGATAATAATTATTTTGGTTGCCATATTGTCTGTTTCTCTGATTGTCTCTGTGATAGTCATTACTGCGGAAAGGTGATCTTTCCCTGTAACTATTACTCTGCCAGTGGTTGTCATATGGCTGGTGTCTGTTTTGGTCACGATTTTCGTTGTAAGAATAGGTCTTGTCGTGGCCATTTATTGTTTCTGTTGTCACGGAATTGTGACGGATGTGACCTGTAGTGATTGTTTTCCTGTTTTCGCATCCCGCGACTGTCTGTATCAATTTCTAATTCTTGTAAGAGTCCCTGAAAAGCTTCAACGTCGTCTTTGCAACGTCCTGCCAAAATAATATGCTGTAAATGTTCAGGTAATTTGATTAAGCAAATGAGGATGAGTTCTGAGGGGCTGTATGGGTTTGACAGGTACTGATTCTTGTGCAACATGTCTTCAAAATATTTAACAAGAGTGGAAAATTCAGATTGTTCAAAGTGTTTCATCATCATGATGCTATGTTTTACTCGGTCTTGTGTATCTTGTGACCAATATGCCGAGAGGAACGCATGGTAAAATTCTCCTTCACTGTGACAATCGTGAATGACCGATCGCATTCTTACAGCTGGTTCATTCTCCAAGTAGCCACACATAAATTCTAACCTGTGCTCCAATGACCAGTTGGGAGGAAAACAATGAGAATGTCGTTGGCAGAATTCTTAAACGTTTTGAATTTACGTGTAGTAATGAACAGCTTATAGTCAAAATCATCATGTCGGCGAGTAGCATGCCGGTCATTGTTACGTCGTGTCGGCGGTTCCATCTCAAAATTCGGTGCACATTGCCAATTTCTTTCATAACTTCCGAAATGCCCTGTGTTATTATTTTGTGACTGTTCCGTATTTCTATGTCCCTCTTCCCGTATTGGAGCGCGAGTGTCCTCTGAAACAGTGTTTTTACGTCATTACAGACTTTTTGACATTTCGATTCAACGTTAAGTAACTCAGTAGTTAAATCTTCCCGTGTTTGTTCAAGCGTGGTGTCTAACTTTTGAAGCTTTTGCTGTGTTTGTCTCTGATTTTGTTCCATTGTGTGTAACTGTTGCTGTGTTTGTTTCTGGTGTTGTTCCATTGTGTCTAACTTTTGAAGATTTTGTTCCATTGTGTCTAACTGTTGCTGTGTTTGTTTCTGATTTTGTTCCATTTTTTGCATTAATTGCAATAATAATGTATTAGTGTCTGGAATCTGTTTCTCTATGCTTTTTGGCAGTGCGTTTTCACCGGCAGCATTCACATTTTGACAAGCAGAAAATGTGTCTTGACTCATTTGAGAAAAGGGTGAGGACGCAAAACCTGAATCTACAGTATTTGCAAGATTGTGTCCTGTCATTTCGGATTCCTGAGGCGAGCTGTTGCCGACCGATCGATCGATAATGCTTCCGTGTTCACTAATTGTTTCACTGCCTACACCATTATTTGACGCCCGCTCCATTTCCCTATGCACAGTTACCAAATTACTACTTTGAATATTTGTTAATTCATTACATGGTGGCGTTAACACACTGCTTTCGTCTTCACTGTCATTTCTCAGTTTACTTTGGAGCCTAGTATTACGTTTTTCACACGCCATTATTGTCACAATATTTCACACTATAACACCGAAAAACACAATTTGAAGAGCAAAAATAAGAGAACACATTAACATAGAACTGAAAATAATATTTAGTTAATTGCAGCTGCGAAATACTTGTTGCAAATCTACATGCATGCCGCAACTGTTTTACTGTGCAACAATGAAAAACCACAACTACCAAGGAAATTCTCTCTATAATTACGCGCTAGCAATAAACAAAAGCTACACTAAATACACAAACTACAAGAAAAAATCAGAAGATTCCAGTGAGTTATCCTAGGCTAAGGGTCGACATATGAAACGTCCCCTTAGAACAATTTATACACGACTGTGCTGATGAACCTCTTACACTATTTGCTTTTCAAACAGCTGACCAAAACTGAATGTACTCAAACATTCACTAAAGTAACACACAATATTTTTAGCGCAACGCAATCTGACTATCAAAGATCCCTGCAAAAGATTGGCCCTGAGTAACTTTAACCTATACCTTTCACAAATCACTTACCTCACAAAAATCTTCGTTACTCGAACTACTGCAATACAGCGAGCGCCACTATTGCCAGCTAAATAAAAGATTCAAACTACAGAAGGCACTAACTACTGATAGGGATAGTTAGCAAATGAAAGATATTAATAGAGAACAAACAATGTATTTACCTTAATAGTCATAATATATATAGCAGTTCATGACAAATTACAAAACTCCGCCATCTCTCTCCTCACATCCACCACTGCTGGCGGCTCACCTCCAACTGCGCAACGCTACGCGCTGTTCACATCCAGCTGCCGCTGCCTAACACTACAATGGCAGACAACAATGCAAACTAGCCACAGACTGCACACAGCACAGCCAGTGATTTTCATATAGAGCGCGTCGTAACGTTGCCAATAAGAAAACGTAAACAGCCTACTTACAATATCTTATATGACCCTCGTCATTTTTGGTTTTCCACCACTTTCTCTATGCTCCATTTTTTCTTCTAACCGCTTGGATTGTGGTATCATCCCACCAACTTGTCTGTCCTGCTTTTTCTTTTCCAAATGTTCTACCACATACTTTTTGTGCTGCTTCGACTAAAGTGTCTTTGAATAAACTCCATTCTTTTTCTACATCGCAGAAATCTTTTTTTGGAAATTTTTGTGTGATTAATTCTCTATAATTGTCAGCACGTTTACTCTCCTTCAGTTTCTAATTCCATATCCTCATCACTGTCTACTGTTTCTATTTTTCACACATTGATCCATTTTCCATTGTCCCGCCAGTAATCTATGGTCTCCATCTGCACTCACACTAGAAATTATCTTCACATTTGTTACTCTCTCTCCCCATTCCCTGTCTGCTAGGATATAATAAATTACACTCCTGGTTCTTCTATCTGAACTATATCTGGTGATAACATGACTTTCTATCTTCATAAACTAGCTGTTTGCTAGTTTCATTCCATTCCTCTGGCACAAATCCAGGAGTCTTTCCCCCTCTTCATTTCTGCCTCCATATCCAAAACATCCCAACACTTGCTCAAATCTCTTTCTGTCTTTGCCTACCTGTGCATTAAAATCTCCCATCACTATATTCACACTGTCTATATGGTTCTCTAACTCATTTTGAAATACCTAGGTATTTAGTTCAATTTACGAACTTTAGATTTGAATGATTTATCGTCTAAATAAAGTTTGACAGAGTCCTTTTCGCACTCATGTAGATGAACTCACATTTTTCATCATTTAGGGTCAACTACGAACTTTTGCACCATATCGATCAACTGCCAACTTTCGCACGATATAGATATATTTTCTAAATCGTTCTGCAATTTTTTTGATCTTCTGATGACTTTACTAGATGGTAAATGACAGCATCATCTGCAACCAACCTAAGAGGGCTGCTCAGATTGTCTACTAACTCGTTTATATAGATAAGGAACAGCATAACCATGGGAAACACTGGAAATGACTGCTGTTTCACTCAACAACTTTCCATTAATTAGTATGAACTGTGAACACTGTGACAAGTCTTTGCAATAGCACTGCAACTATTGAGAAATAGTCTACTGCTAAGAAACACAACGTCTCTCTCTCGACCTTGTGTTTCTCGTGGAATATAATGTATCCATACAACTTACAAGAATGCAGCTGACATCTTTCACAATCTCGTCTATTTCCAAACGTAAACTCCCAATCTCTTTGAAGGTACAAATGCCGGAATATTGGTGGCTGACTAGTACATCACCCAACTCTATTACCGTTTGTTGTTTGAACCAGTCCCCTACATTATCAGCTTACTGGAAACTATTTGCTGGCAGCATGTATGGTCCTATCTTAGATTGGTGTAAACTGCACCATACTCAATTTACTGACATATAAGCTGTGCAGCTAGAATGTATTTTCAGTTTTGATCTCAGACTGAATTTACTTCTGTGTCTCTAGCACACATACACTTTTTGTTTTGAATTACAACGTCACATTGGTAGCAGTACTTATGTCACATCATGCTCACATCATCTGCAGTCATCTTACTAGTTTGTTTAAATAAAGGGAATTGAAGAAAAACCTAATATGCTTCCTTTCCCGCAAATCTGCCATGCTAGTCGTACAAAACAAGCTACCATCAAAATTTTTCAAATGGCGCTGAGCACTATGGGACTTAACATCTGTGATCATCAGTCCCCTAGAACTTAGACCTACTTAAACCTAACTAACCTAAGGACATCACACTCATCCATGCCTGAGGCAGGATTCGAACCTGCGACCATAGCAGTCGCGCCGATCTGGACTAAGCGCCTAGATCCGCTCAGCCACTACGGCTGGCGACTACGATCTCTCAGAGGATTATACACAACTGTGCACAAGAGTAAGTCAATTATTATCCACAATTTAGTCATAGTTTTGTTTATTTTGGTACTACTGTCGCTTTACATTGATGATGCATGAGTTGTTTATTTATTGTTATATGTTTGCAATTATCAACCTGCTAGGTTAGCTTCGTTAATGCTGCTGCGCTGTTAATCATGGCTGCTCCCTTTCTATTTGCACCAAAGAAGAGCAGTATTGGGACAAAGGGAATACAGTGCCACTCTGCATTGTTGCCATATATATGCAAGATGGCGGCGATGACGTCATCCAAGATAGCAGCGTATAGACTTGGCAACAGGGCATGAAGTCATACAAGATATCGGCAATGACGTTATCCAAAATGACGGATTTTGGTGGGAAGTTGGAATTATGGCGGGAAAGTGAAACGGCCCCCTCCCCGAGAAAAATGTCGGGAAGTTCAAATTCCAACAGGATAATGCATCACACGGCGGTTATCTCCACTAAGCTAAGAAAATCGCGGGAAGACAGGTAACTTGTGCTACCTCCACTAACCTAAGTCACCTGCCGCCACCTCTTCCTAGGGATTGGTGGGAAATGGACTACGCCTGCAATGGGATGCTGGAGAGATGAAGGAGTGTACTTTATTTATTTTCGAACAATTTATTTAGGGATGGAGTATATTTGTCAAAGCTATACAGAACACATGCTCTGACATGCCACACAGCATACATACTTCCAAATTACTCCTAAATAACTCATGTATAATGATCTACACTTGCACTTCCTAATTGCAAACTGTCAAAATAATGCATTGCACAGCCCACAGACATGCAAACTACTCGTAAATAATGCAGTACATTTACGTCCTGAGAGCCAAACAACTCGTAAATTGTCAAAATAATAATCCATCTAAAATACTCTGCAAACATGCTTGCTAATCGTCAAGTATCGAAATCATGCACCAATCTTTATTTAAACAATCACAGACAGCACCACCATCCAGTGTGTTCGCCAGGAGGTCCGCACTCCAGCTGACCTAGTACACACTACCGCCACTGGAGGGTGCTTTCCGAGATGACAGCCATTACATCAGCTGATGATGCAAGTACAGTTATCCAAGATGGCTTCAAACAGTGTGTTCACCACTAGGTCAGGAACTAGTACTCAGTACCACCACCAGAGAGCGCTGTCATCCTTTTCATGACACAACCCAAGATGGTGGGGATAAATTGGGGGAAAATGACTCTGCCTGTGCGGGACATGAGTTTTTATTTTGCAAGCAGTGTCTCCGCTATGAGATCTAGACTCCAAGTGAACAGTACACATTAGTGTCACGAGAGGGTGCTGTCATCCCTCCTGTGACGTAATCCGAAATGGTGGTCTGCAGGGGGAAAATGGCGCGAAAATGACTCAGCTTGCGCTGGGGAGAGTAAGGAAGGAGTGCACTCTGTTTTGGAATATTTTATTTAGGGATGGAGTATATTTATCACACTGACAGAAAACACACACTCTGACATGCCTGGGGTCACGCCGCACAGCCCAATGAATTCTACTCTGTAAATGATGAAAGTCTATATGAATGCAGCTTGCCGCTAACTTGGTGTAATGTTTTGTCTGTACAGAAGTGTATCTGTCGCCTTTATCGCTCTTTCACCCTCACACATAAATCGGTACAATAAAGTCAGGGCTTCATGTGGATTTTTGGGATAAAGCTAAGTGGAATGAAGAATTCCAGAAGAATCAGGTGCTTGTTATGACGGCACAGATCTTATGCAACATTATAGTCCATAACATTCTTCCACAGCCCACAGATCTGTAAACTACTCCTAAACAACGCCCTCCAGACACGCAAACAACTCCTAATTTACCAAAACAATTTCAGTACAGACATGCAGACTCCTCCTAAGTAATGCAGCACAGTGATGTGTAGACATGCTCAGTACTCGTAAACTGTCCAAATAATGAACAGGGCAGCTCACAGACTGGCTCGCAAAATAATGCAACAGACACACAATCAACGAGCAGACACTGCCCGCCACCCCTGTCCAGTAGAGTGCACAGGAGGTTAGCGGCAATCCCCGCTAAGTGATGCGGCCGTCAGCTGTCAAACTGCACACAGGTGCCCTCAGGCAAGAGGTCGCGACATCCCTTTCATACTTGACACCAGAGAAATTCCTATCCAAGTACGTGTTCAGCCAGACACAGGGGCTGACACGACTGGGTGAGAGCGCAGCCGCAATCCGGTGCCGGACACAGGTGAAAGCTGCCTCTATTTCCGAGTATACAGTCACTGTTATACCGACCTAACAGAACTCCAAGGTGCAGCCCCCATATGCGAGACATCTGTGGACAGCACTTGTCTTTACTGCTGATGACAGAATAGCACAGGCTGCTTCCTCCTAATGGAACACATTAGCTGTGTTCAGCTGTGCATACCCGCCCCAGCATGTCTGGCACCTCACCGTGAAACGTTCGCATGGCGACTCGCCATCTAAAACGTTCTCAATGTTATTCTTACATCACATGGCTTTGTAAAAAATAATAGCCAAGCCAACCTCTCGGGAATTGGAAACGAGAGAAAATTTCTGACTGATGACCTAGGATAGAGAGAATACTAACTGCTGAGACGCTTTAATTTTCCACATCAGTTGCTGCTGAGAACTGCACACCGTACTCGTTTGAAATTAAAACTGCATCATATTCGTCTAATTTTGATTCGGTTTGTTAAAGAAAACTGCTAAAAACAAGTGAGGAGAGTTGTTCTCTGAGGAAAACCGCAGGTCTGCGGCTCTACGTCTGCATTTAAAGTGTATACGGCAAGGCACCTGATGGTGTGTGGTGGAGGGTAGTTTGTGGACCGGTGTCGCTTCCCCCTTTTCCTGTTCCAGTCATGTATGGTTCGCGGGAAGAGAGATTACCGGTAGGCCTCTACAATCTTATCCCGGTGGACTTTTCGCGAGATATACCCAGATGTGGACTCTGACCACAATCTATTGGTTATGAACTGTAGATTAGAACTGAAGAAACTGCAAAAAGGTGGGAATTTAAAGAGATGGGACCAACATAAACCGACTAAACCAGATGTTGCAGAGAGTTTCAGGGAGAGCATAAGGGAACAAATTCGACAGTAGGAAAAGGGAGAGAAGGAAACATAGTAGGTGAGTATGGATTGCGGCTAAGAAATGAAAGAGGAAGCCGTCTGATAGAATTTTGCACAGAGCGTAACTTAATCATAGCTAACGGTTCAAGAATCATAAAAAAAGGTTGTATACATGGAAGAATCCTGGAAATACTAAAAGGTATCAGATCGATTATGTAATGCTAAGACAGAGATTTAGGAACCAGGTTTTAAATTGTAGGACATTTCCAGGGGCAGATGTGGACTCTGACCACAATCTATTGGTTTGAACTGCAGATTAAAACTGAAGAAACTGCAAAAAAGGTGGGAATTTAAGGAGATGGGACTTGGATAAACTGACTAAACCAGAGGTTGTACAGAGTTTCAGGGACAGCATAAGGGAACAATTGACAGGAATGGGGGAGAGAAATACAGTACAAGAAGAATGGGTAGCTTTGAGGAATGAAATAGTGAAGGCAGCAGAGGATCAAGTAGGTAAAAAGACGAGGGCTAGTAGAAATCCTTGGGTAACAGAAGAGATACTGAATTTAATTGATGAAAGGAGAAATTACAAAAATGCAGTAAGTGAAGCAGTCAAAAAGGAATACAAACGTCTCAAAAATGAGATCGACAGGAAGTGCAAAATGGCTAAGCAGCGATGGCTAGGTGTAACATAGATACTGCCTACAGGAAAATTAAAGAGACCTTTGGAGAAAAGAGAACCACTTGCATGAATATCAAGAGCTCAGATGGAAACCTAGTTCTAAGCAAAGAAGGGAAAGCAGAAAGGTGGAAGGAGTGTATAGAGCGTCTATACAAGGGCGATGTTCTTGAGGACAATATTATGGAAATTGAAGAGGATGTAGATGAAGATGAAATGGGAGATAGGATACTGCGTGAAGAGTTCGACAGAGCACCGAAAGACCTAAGACGAAACAAGGCTCCAGGAGTAGACAACATTCCATTAGAACTACTGACAGCCTTGGGAGAGCCAGTCCTGACAAAACTCTACCATCTGGTGAGCAAGATGTACGAGACAGGCAAAATTCCCTCAGACTGCGTTAGAAAAAAGTGAAATAATCAACACAGAAAACAATGCTGTACTGCTTCATTTTGTTGTGTGAATGTTGAGGACTCTAATGGCTCGACACATTTACATAATAAAACGGTCATTTTGTTTGTTGCTTAGATACCTTTGGCCCCATGGTGCTATCCACCACCAGATTGATGGTGCCTGACTAAATAAATAGTCGGAATTTCATTAGTTTTGCTATAGTTTTTAACTTCTACGTTTTTATTCACACAATTGTGATTGACATTTTATTGGACACATCGTTTCTGGAATAATTACAGGGCTTGAATTCTCTCCAGTGTCGAGAGTCGCCCTCTCCAGAGCAGGCGAGCCTCCAGCAGAGCTCCGTGGCCACTGGGGCGACACCCGATGCCACCTGCCGCGATACCCCCTTTGCCGCTGAGCGCTCAGCCCTGCCAGAGGAAATCCAGGCCTGGCCGCAAAGCTACTCCGTCGGGAACAGCTCTCAAGTCTAACTCTGAAACGTATTCATAAGCCTGCGACTTATCCAGTATTCGCTTTGACTTACTGTCTCGAGAACAGATCGTTCATAAGCTTCAGGAGTTAGATCTCAACTACAACTTTCGGTGTTTATATCGAAGCACTGGCCTGGACGAAACAGTCGGTCCATAGACATGCCGTCGTCTGTCGCAGAGCAACAGCAGACCAGCAACAAAGCTACGATCATTCTTGAAAATGTCCTCCCCACATGGGGACGAAACGTCGTGCTTTAGAGTGAAATCCCTTCGATCACGGCATAATAGCCCGGAATATTTAATTAATTATGACAATTACGGGCGTGGAAGTTTACATTTTGCAATCAGATTAAAATGTTGGCCCTGAATCTTGTTAATCCTTATCTTTGGACTTACAAACGATCACTTTACCAGAACTGTTATTGTAGTTATAGAGCAAAGGAACATAAAACGTAAGACATCTGACTTTGTGTTACAACAGTTTGAAAACTCACAAGATAACAGCTGTATGAAATCATTTGCTGATTAGAAACCTCTGAAATTACATGATATTTTCACAGATACATTGCGACAGTCACTGTGCATTACAGTGGACATGAACTCTGATGGTAATTACATTTGTTGGCCTACCTGTGCGAATGGAACGTTCGTCTGCTCTGCAACATATTACTATTAAGGTTGGTTGGTTGGTTTGGGGAAGGAGACCAGACAGCGTGGTCATCGGTCTCATCGGATTAGGGAAGGATGGGGAAGGAAGTCGGCCGTGCCCTTTCAGAGGAACCA
Organism: Schistocerca americana; assembly: GCF_021461395.2. Classification (NCBI taxonomy): domain Eukaryota; kingdom Metazoa; phylum Arthropoda; class Insecta; order Orthoptera; family Acrididae; genus Schistocerca; species Schistocerca americana. The sequence goes on along the minus strand of NC_060129.1, from coordinate 134,612,611 downwards.
TCCCAGCATTTGCCTGGAGTGATTTAGGGAAATCACGGAAAACCTAAATCAGGATGGCCGGACGCGGGATTGAACCGTCGTCCTCCCGAATGCGAGTCCAGTGTCTAACCACTGCGCCACCCCGCTCGGTCTACTATTAAGGTAAGGATGAAACTGTCAAAAACGAAATTTCATTTACCGTGCTTGCGAGCGACGTGCAGTACAAGAGGCTATCTTATCAGTTTTCATAAAAATGTTTCTGCAGCGAGTATGCAAGCGTATCCATAAAAGTCAAGAACGAAATATGAGGAACTGAAGTTAACGACTGATAAATGAGGACAAAGGCTCCAGGTACAACTACGCTTCATTAAGACTGGGAAGGGATGATTATACGCATACCAGAGGAAACACGTGGTGAGGGCCGTCGGTACAGAGTCGGGCTGAGCACAGCACTGCAGCACGGGGGCGCCTAAGCGAACACTCTGCCCGCTCTCCATCATGTGCGACTGGAAAGGGGAAAACTTGTAACAAGTGTTACGGTGCCAAGCACTCTCTGCCATGCTCGTCGTAGTGGTTTGTACGTCGATTCAGATGTAGATATGACGGTGAAGACTCGGTTTTAACCAATATCTCAAGTATGTCTACGTTGTGACGCCACAGTTGTCTATAGTGGTGTGGGGCGTTCAGCGATCGGCAGAACAGCCTACACAGGGCTTCTGTGGAGTACATGTCTTTCGTCTGTGTATCGTTCCAGATGCTGGTTAGACGGGCAGGAGTTGTCGGCGCCACGTACGTTGTCACTGCTGGACGACCCACGTAAACTCATTTGAAAATGCGAAGTAATACTACGAGACTCGAATACGTGTAACGCAACTAAAGCATAGGCAACAGTAAAATCTCGGAATCGTCACATATTTCTAACATTTTCAGTAATTTGCTACGTGACTAAACTAATTACAACAATTCACACTACTGTCTTAGAAAAAATCATTTGCAGTAGTGTTATCAACGAAATACCGAGGCATACGTAATAAAACGGAATTACGTTTTCTGTGACCAGAGACGCCGCACAAAACAGATTTCGCAACAATATAGTTCCAGCTTGGCTGCGGCTATTGTCTTATCGCTGACTGAATACAGAGAAATTCGCCGGAACGTATTACGTCTCCGTGTGTGGGAAAAGCGTCGCAGACATCGACACCTTCCCTGGCAGTAATGCGGTCACGGAGAAAAAGGCGGTGCAGTTTTTCGCCCTGATATCGATTTGTTACTCGAGCTCAACGCGGCAACGACACGGACAGCTTCTGACGCAACAATGTCGCCGCGAGCAGCTCCGTTCCCAGCTGTAACGGAATTCTCGGCCCACAGCTGTTTTCGCGGCAGCTTACAAACTCCGTGTCATTTTAATTGTTCGTTCGTCTTCTTGACTCCCGCAAGGCGTTCGATACAGTTCCCCACAGTAGTTTAATGAACAAAGTAAGAGCATACGGACTATCAGACCAATTGTGTGATTGGATTGAGGAGTTCCTAGATAACAGGACGCAGCATATCATTCTCAATGGAGAGAAGTCTTCCGAAGTAAGAGTGATTTCAGGTGTGCCGCAGGGGAGTGTCGCAGGACCGTTGCTATTCACAATATACATAAATGACCTTGTGGATGACATCGGAAGTTCACTGAGGCTTTTTGCAGATGATGCTGTGGTGTATCGAGAGGTTGTAACAATGGAAATTTGTACTGAAATGCAGGAGGATCTGCAGCGAATTGACGCATGGTGCAGCGAATGGCAATTGAATCTCAATGTAGACAAGTGTAATGTGCTGCGAATACACAGAAAGATAGATCCTTTATCATTTAGCTACAAAATAGCAGGTCAGCAACTGGAAGCAGTTAATACCATAAATTATCTGGGAGTACGCATTAGGAGTGATTTAAAATGGAATGATCATATAATGTTGATCGTCGGTAAAGCAGATGCCAGACTGAGATTCATTGGAAGAATCCTAAGGAAATGCAATCCGAAAACAAAGGAAGTAGGTTACAGTACGCTTGTTCGCCCACTGCTTGAATACTGCTCAGCAGTGTGGGATCCGTACCAGATAGGGTTGATAGAAGATATAGAGAAGATCCAACGGAGAGCAGCGCGCTTCGTTACAGGATCATTTACTAATCGCGAAAGCGTTACGGAGATGATAGATAAACTCCAGTGGAAGACTCTGCAGGAGAGACGCTCAGTAGCTCGGTATGGGCTTTTGTCAAAGTTTCGAGAACATACCTTCACCGAAGAGTCAAGCAGTATATTGCTCCCTCCTACGCATATCTCGCGAAGAGACCTTGAGGATAAAATCAGAGAGATTAGAGCCCACACAGAGGCATACCGACAATCCTTCTCTCCACGAACAATACGAGACGGGAATAGAAGGGAGAACCGATAGGGGTACTCAAGGCACCCTCCGTCACACACCGTCAGGTGGCTTGCGGAGTATGGATGTAGATGTAGATGTAGATATCGACGAATTACAGACCAGTGAAAGATTTTTTCCTTTCTATTGTCAAATCGCAAGACTGTTCTCTCTGGATAAAGGGAGAGAAGACAACGCCGTTTCAGTCAATTCCCGAAGCACTGGAACATAGAAACAGAATATTTAAACGAGTTTGTCAAATTGCTTCATCGCTTTGTTTGTAAGGGCGACGTGGCTTGATAGCGTCCCAAATGAAGCAGTACACACAGCGGGAGCTGAATGACAAGCACAAAAATTAATGAGACGTCGTTAAACATGGTGATATCAGGCGGTTCTATTTCTTTCTCGTCTCAATATGTAGTTACAAGAGTAACGTAATCTGTGTGGCGTCGTGATGTACGTGCGCGAGCGGTTACGCATAATCTGTCGGAACAAACAGGTGCTACCAGTTTCTTATGACCAGAAGACAACGTAGCTTCATATGTCACCAGTCTTAACTAAACTAAAACCTGCTAAATATTGCCTCAAGACGGATATGTGGATAAGCTCGACAAAACTTTACTAGCAGCTGGAAGTCGAAGCACCATTCCGAACGAAACAAGAAAGTCGTAGTATGCGTCATTCACAGAACTGCTGTGAATACCAGAGACGCTTTGGTACATAAAGTCAGTATACTAAACAGAAATTAAAGATTTCAGTAGTGCACAGTAGTTCTAGCATAGCAATTCTGTTCGCACTAATCGCGCCAGTTCCTAGTAGTTTTCTGCTATGGACTAGTCAAGCACTTGAGTGCGTCACCACATTTCATACGAGCGGCTACTAATTATACATTTCTCCTCTGCCGTCATCAAGGCTACTACGGTTCTGTTTAAGTACGTGGCCGGAATGTGTAAGATGTCGCAGCGGGAAAAAGTGACTGCAACGAAAATAGTTTGGCAACAGAGATTGCGGGATTCGATTGTCGAGGCTTGTCACCCGGCGTATTCCAAACGATGGATTACATGAACACCATTTACACGTTTTAAAAATGTGTTAAAGCTGTAGCAAAATAAAAAGTACGACCTTAAAATGCTTAAACTTGATAAACGTTGCGAGTTGTTGTAGTGATAAAAGTTTAAGGACAAGTTCTGTCGATTGTAAGGGCTTCGCACGTGTGGCGTTGCAAAGTAGGTCGTATTGAACACGACGCCTGTGTCGGTGTCATGACGTCACGGGTCTGTACCATGGAACGAGGGCTGCCGCGGCGTGTACGGAATGTACGTAAATTTTCTCAAGCAGGTGTCTACACTTGCATATCGCGCGTCTGCAGGGCTGGCTTGGCGAAGCTGAGTCGGCACTGTATATGAGTGTGGACGAGTGTGCCAGCGCTGCCAACACAGACGTTCAGCTGAGCGGCGACGTGCTTGACGCTGACCTTTCGTTTACCTCGAATGAGAGTCCGCACGTTCGAATGTTGCAGGAATCACAGCTGTGCGTGGCCGCCCGGCCGCCACACGGGACATCGGACGGGTTTGCGCAACTTCGCTGTGAAGACGACGGACGCCTCGCGCGCCGACTCCCCGTGCTTTTGTTCACTGCCAGGTCTCCGTCAGTGGCGGCTCTGGGCTGGGAACGCGCCTCCGTTCCAGACGCCATTTTCAAGTCTGCGTATCGTACCACCACCTGTCGCAACTCCATGAAACTGTGACGGCTGAAGCCGGAGTATTCCTCGATTCCCACAATATATTCTGCATCTTTTTTTCAAGCGAAACTGGCGGAGAAAAACAAATGTGTTGCATTACTTACTTAACGCCTCTGGTTAACCCTAAATTACAAATACTGTAATTACTCCGAAAGTACTAACTAGATTTTGAAGAGCGAAATGCTGTAGACTTGGTCTCTTTCAGAACTACGATACTAACAACAGAAACTACAACATTCCTATTGCAAAAAGCGAAATTGATACCTATATCCCTGCGATTAATATAACTATGAAAAGAGACTATACGTCGTTCACTGAAGCCTTTCTCACAGTGTTTAATATGGAGGCAAATCGTATTACAGTATCTTAAACGAGTCCAGAAATGTGACTTGTGGTGCTCAGCTGTATCACTGTGTGTCTTGGGATGAATGATCAGTGTGCTGCAGGTGGCTTCACTCGCTCTATGGCCGACTGTCGACAGCTCCACATGTGAGCGATCCTTCGGTGATTGGAGGCAAAGTGACTCTGGCGCCGGAAGGCTGCGGCCTCTGTCATTTAATCACTAACACGTATTATGCACTTTGCTTTCAAATCCTCACGACACAAAAGACAACCAAAAAACCCAAGATCTGCGGAGTACATGACATTCCCTCAGAGTCACTAAGATGCTTGGCTACGCCAGCCAGGATAAAACATTCCCCCCCTGTTGTGCAAGACATATGAGGCAAGCAACGTATCCTCAGACTGCAAGAAGAATGTAACGATTCCTGTCCCAAGGGAGGCAGGTGGTTACAGGTGCGGAGACAACGAAACTTCACTTACCCGACCCTCCTTAATTCAGATATGTCGCTCATCTGAATAACTATATAGTATTGGATACTACAGAGGGAACAATCGATGGTAACAAACATTAAATTTAAATACAGCCACTGGCATACAGAGATCCAAGCACAGTGGCAGTTAACAAGTGAACATCGAGTTGTGTAGTTTCCTCTATTGGCCCATCCGTTGCGAGTATAGAGGGCCATCAAAGAGAAGGAACGTGCTTATGTCCACGGTCAACAAGATAGTTGTCTTGCAGAGGATGGATAAAGTAGAACTGTTGAACAAAATTGTTGTTTAATTTGTTGTTGGAGCTTCAACGGTGTCACATAGGAAGAGGAAACGGAAAGAAATTGAACACCTTTGTTTCGAAATGGTGAGTCCTTATGGGGATATTACTTCCTTTTGTTCTTCGGCCAATGTAAACAATTGAGCAGGGACACCTGTGTGGTCCTGATGAGCACAAATAATGTACGAATACGTCTGAAATTAAATCCACCGGTTATTTCACCGTATAAAAGCCACTGTACTTCTTCCGTATCTTGGCAAAATTTAAGTGAAAATAACTTACAATTTGTGTGTTGCAATGAAAATAAATTTAACGTGTTTTAATGGCATTTAACCAATGTGTTCTAACTGTTTCTCTCATTTCCGGTTTACCCCTGTCCCACCTACATACACTCATGCGTCCGCACGACTGCTGTGCAATTCACACTTAAGTGCCTGGCAGAGGACTCGCCGGACCGCCTCCGCACTCTGTCTGCACCGTGCCCTTCTCGAACACCACGTGGATAAAACGACCACTTAAATGTGGTGTGTTGTCTCTTAGTTTACCACGGCGATCATTTCTCCCTGTGTAGGTGGGCGTCAACAAAATATTTTCGCCTATCATATCCGTGTCACACTGGCCCTATATCGCGATAACACGAAATGAGCTGCCCTTCTCTCAAACTTTTCGGTGTCTTCCGTCAGTCCTATCTGGTAAGGGTCCTATACTGCACAGCAACACTCCAGAAGAGAACGGACGAGTTTCATGCAGGCATTCTCTTCACAAGACCTCCTGCATCTTG